>NW_026779419.1:0-104843 GCF_030144855.1 Hypanus sabinus
ACAGACTGGCATACATGAGGTTGTGGGCATCACTGACAGCGTGGCCCTGTTGGTAAACATAACAAAATCAAACCATCAGAAAGAGCCGGCATAGGGGCGGAAGGTGCTGAGTCGCTGTGGGGAGAGCTGAGGAACTGCAAGTGCAAAGAAATCCTGGTGGAAGGTATGTGCAGACCCCCAAACAGCAGTAAGGACGTAGTCTACAAACCACAACGGGAAACAGAAAATGCAAGTCAGCAGGTCAACGTTACAATAGTCATGTGGGATTTCAGTTCACAAATAGATTGGGAAAACCCGGTTGGTGCTGGATGCCCCGAGGGAGGATTTCTAGAATGCCTGCGAGGTGGCTTCAGAGAGCAGCTCGTGGTTAACCCCACTATTGCCAAATCATATCGTTCCCTCGCGGCCCGGTACAGCATGTTTTGCGGCCTGGTGGCTGGGGACCACTGCACTAAGGGATCTGCTGTTCTGGATAGGGTGTGATGCAATGAACCGGGATTGAATTTGCAATTTGAGAAGGGGAAGCACAACGTAGATGCAGTGTTGCAGTGAAATGAAGGAAACTGCAGAGGTGTGAGAGAGGAGCTGGCCAAAAGTGATTGGAAAAGACCTTTGGCACCGATAATGTCAAAGCAAGACGGGGTGGAATTTCGGGAAGCACTTCAGAAAGCGCAGGATATACACATCCCAAAGAGACAGAAGTGTTCAAAAGGCAGATAGTCCATAAGACCATAAGGTGCAGGAGCAGATGAGGACATTCGGCCCATGGACTTTGCTTTAACATATCACCATATCATCCTGGTTTATCCAATTTCGTCGCAGACCCAATCTCCTGTCTTCTCCCCGTATCCTTTCACACCCTGAACAATCAGTAATATATGACCTTCTGTAGTAAATGTACAGAGAGACTCGGCCTCCACCGTTGCCTGTGGCAAAGAATCCCATTGATTCTCTACTGTGGCTAAAGAAACTCCTCCTCATTTCCGTTCTAACAGGATGGCTGTTTTGGGTCATCCGGTCTTAGACCCACCAATCACAGGAAAAACCCTGCCCACATCCACTCTATCAAGGCTCCTCCTTCAACGAGTTCACCCCTTATTTTTCTGAATTCTGGCCCAGAGACATCAATGGTGATATGACAACCTGTTCAATACTGGAACCATTTTCGTGCCCCTCCTCTGAACCCCCTCGAGATTCAGCACATCCTTTCTAAGACAAGGAGCTCAAACCTGCTCAAAATACAAGTGAGGCCTCACCAGAGCTTTTTAAAGTTCCAACATTTCGTCCTTGCTTTTACCTTTCAGTCCTCATGAAATGAATGCTGACATTAGATTTGTCTTCCTCATCGGTCTCAACCTACAAATTTATCTTTAGGGAATTCAGCACAAGGATTCCCAGTTTCCTCTGTACCTCGTTATTATTAAAAAAACTTTCTCCCCGTCCAACCAGTCATTTCTTTTACCAAAGTTCATGACCATACATTTCCCGACTCTGTATTCCATCTGCCATTTCCAGTCCTAATCTGTCTAGCTCCTTCTGTGGCCTCTCTACGTCCTCAGAACTACCTTTCCCTCCATCTCTGTTCATGTCCTCTGCAGATTTTGCAACAAAGCCATCAAATACATCATCCAAGTCATCGCCATTTAGCAGAGAATAATCGGTCCCATCACAGACCCCGTGGAATGCCATTGGACATCTGCAGCCAGACAGAAAACGCTCCATTTATTCACACGTTCTGCCTCCTGTCAATCAGCCACTGCTTTATATGTGCTGGGCTCTTTCTGTAATACCATGGGCTCGTAGCTTGTTAAACAGCCTCATGTCTGCCACCTTTTCAAAGGCCTGAAATTCAAAGTACACAACATCAACCGATTGTCCTTTGTCTATCCCGCTTGTTATTTCTTCAATGAATTTCAACAGATTTGTCAGGAAACTATGCTGACTCCGGCCCTTTCTATCATTTGTCCAAAGTTCCCTGAAACATCATCTTTAATAATCGAATCCAATATCTTCCCAAACACTGAGGTCAGACCAACTGGCCTTTAGTTTCCCTCCCTCTGCCTCTCTTGCTTCCTGAAGAGTGGAGTGACACTGTTGTACTCCCCTTTCTCCGGAATCCCTCTTCCACAACACACTGGTCCTTACTCTTCAGTTATTCCCTATTCTTCCTTATCTCTCTTCTTCTCCCCACTCTGACTTCATTCTCTGCCACTCCCCATTCTCCCATCTCACTTTCCCAATCCCCACTTTTCCCACTCCCAATCCTTTCTTCTCTCCCACTACACACGCTCCCTCTCTCTCACTTCTCACTCTCCCCTCTTTCTCTCAAACCACAAAAGTTTGCTTCTCTCTCACGCCCTTCCCACGCTGCCTTCCCTCTCTCCCACTGCCCAACCGCTCTCACTCTACGTCTCTTTCCTACTCCTCACACTTCATTCTCTCTCTCTCCATTATCTGTCCCCAATCCCTACGTTCCCACTCTCCACTCTCCTGACTCTGTCCCCCACTACACGCACTCGCTTTTCTTTCTCATAAGCAACTGTCCAATTTCTCTCACTCTTCCCACTCTCCCTCAATTTGGTCTACTCATTAATCTCCCATCTCTCTTTCACACTCTCTACACTTCCATTCTCCCCACTCTCCCTTCCCTTTCTCCCACTCTAACTTCCCTTCTTCCCACTCTCCCTTCCCTTTCTCCCACTCTAACTTCCCTACTCCCCACCCTCCCTCCCCTTTCTCCAACTCTCCCTTCCCTTTCTCCCCATTCCCCCCACTCTCCCTTTCCTTCTCCCCTCTCTCCCTTCCCTTTCTCCCCACTCTCCCTTTCCTTATCCACTCCTTTCCCTTTCTGTCACTCTATCCTTTTTCTCTCTCCCAGTCCACACTGCTCCTTCGGTTCTCTATTATCCACTCCCATCTCCCTCCTCTACTTTCCCTTCTGTGTCTCACAGACGCCTTTCCCATCTCTCACTACCAGATTCATTCTTGCTTTTCCCAATCAACAATATAAATTCCCTTTCCCCACTCCACACTCTCCCTTATCTCTGTCTCTCCCCTCTCTCTTAATTGACTGTCTCTATCTGCCATCCCATCCCATCTCTGTCACCCACTCCCCACTCTTCCTTCTCTCTCACCCACACACCACCCTCATTTCTCCACCCGCTCCGCATTCTCCACTCTCTCTCCCACAGTTTACAACCACTTCTCGCTCGCTCTCCCAATTCTCCCTTCCTTCTGTCCGTGCCTTAGTCCCTCTGTCACTCACACACTCACTCTCAGATTTCTCGCTTCCTTGCCCTGCCCACTCTCCGCATTTCCCGACCCGCGCCGATGCTCATTTCTTTCTTTCCCAGACCCCTCTCTCCCTTCTGTCTTCCAATTTCCACTCCCCCGTCACATACCGACGTTCCCTTTTCTCTCCCACACAATCATCTCTCCCATCTCACCGTCCCAAACTCCACATTCTCTTCGCTCGCTCCCCTCCCCTCCCACCCTGTCAACATTCTCCCACTCCCAAAGTCCCTCACTCTCCCATCTCTCTCTCTCTGACACAGTCCCTACATGTGCTTGGCTCGCTCTCTTTGTCATCCTCGAGGGGCCACCCTGTTTCACTCCAGGCTGAAGACTGCAGAACAGCGCTGGAGACAAGGTGTGCATTGAATAGGGCTGTGGGAGCGTTTAGTATTGTCCCTTTAGCAAAGAGCCGTGCCTGCCCATGATCTAGGTGTGACGAGTTTCGTAGTTGCTTTTACCTTGCACGTATGCGTACCTGTACTCTGTCCCCACACCGTTTTCTCGGGTATTGTACGGCCGACCCAACTTTTCCCACGCTCCTCTATTCTAAGCATTTGTGCGAATATTGTAGCCATTTGTGTTGTTCCCAAGCTTTTCTCCCCTTGTAAATAAACTCATCATTAAAACTGTGTGTCCAGAGCTCTTGCCTGTGAGACCCGGAGAATCTCTCTTTTCCGTCACAACATTCGGCGCTGCGAGCAGGATCTCATCGGTCTTGGCTGGACACAGAAGCACAGGGGAGAATGTTCTGGAACAAGGGGAAGAAAGCCAGTGCAGGCATCCAGAATAGGATCCCCGGGTGGACCGATGAAAGGGAGGGGTTTGAGAGTCTGGCCAGCATGCTGGCAGACCACGGGAAACCAGTGAACCGGTCGGAGCAGTTAGACCCCTTGGCGAGAGGCTGGGCCACCATGTGGTCTCCCTCCTTAAGGAATCAGGGTTCCCAAAGCCAGGGGGGTCAAAGGGGTGCCTTCTGGTTGTTTGCGTCCCTGCTGAGACGCCAGGTCAAGATTACCGACCACATTCAGCACTGATGTGGTCAGAAGGACAAGGAGCCAGAACAGTTCCGGCACCGCTGCTGCCCGCTGCGGGAGGGAGCACAAGCTGCCCAGACCCGAGTCCAGGAGCTCGGGGTCAGGGGAACCGAGGCCGCCTGCAGGCTCACACAACTGCTGCACGCTGCGGGAGGGAGCACAAGCTGCCCAGACCCGAGTCCAGGAGCTCGGGGTCGGGGGAACCGAGGCCGCCTGCAGGCTCACACAACTGCTGCCCGCTGCGGGAGGGAGCACAAGCTGCCCAGACCCGAGTCCAGGAGCTCGGGGTCGGGGGAACCGAGGCCGCCTGCAGGCTCACACAACTGCTGCCCGCTGCGGGAGGGAGCACAAGCTGCCCAGACCCGAGCCGTGGAGCTCGGGGTCGGGGGAACCGAGGCCGCCTGCAGGCTCACACAACTGCTGCACGCTGCGGGAGGGAGCACAAGCTGCCCAGACCCGAGTCCAGGAGCTCGGGGTCAGGGGAACCGAGGCCGCCTGCAGGCTCACACAACTGCTGCACGCTGCGGGAGGGAGCACAAGCTGCCCAGACCCGAGCCGAGGAGCTCGGGGTCGGGGGAACCGAGGCGGCCTGCAGGCTCACACAACTGCTGCACGCTGCGGGAGGCAGCACAAGCTGCCCAGACCCGAGTCCAGGAGCTCGGGGTCGGGGGAACCGAGGCGGCCTGCAGGCTCACACAACTGCTGCCCGCTGCGGGAGGGAGCACAAGCTGCCCAGACCCGAGCCGAGGAGCTCGGGGTCGGGGGAACTGAGGCCGCCTGCAGGCTCACACAACTGCTGCACGCTGCGGGAGGGAGCACAAGCTGCCCAGACCCGAGTCCAGAAGCTCGGGGTCGGGGGAACCGAGGCCGCCTGCAGGCTCACACAACTGCTGCACGCTGCGGGAGGGAGCACAAGCTGCCCAGACCCGAGCCGAGGAGCTCGGGGTCGGGGGAACCGAGGCCGCCTGCAGGCTCACACAACTGCTGCACGCTGCGGGAGGCAGCACAAGCTGCCCAGACCCGAGCCGAGGAGCTCGGGGTCGGGGGAACCGAGGCCGCCTGCAGGCTCACACAACTGCTGCCCGCTGCGGGAGGGAGCACAAGCTGCCTAGACCCGAGTCCAGGAGCTCGGGGTCGGGGGAACCGAGGCCGCCTGCAGGCTCACACAACTGCTGCACGCTGCGGGAGGGAGCACAAGCTGCCCAGACCCGAGTCCAGGAGCTCGGGGTCGGGGGGACCGAGGCCGCCTGCAGACTCACACAACTGCTGCACGCTGCGGGAGGGAGCACAAGCTGCCCAGACCCGAGCCGAGGAGCTCGGGGTCGGGGGAACCGAGGCCGCCTGCGGGCTCACACAACTGCTGCACGCTGCGGGAGGGAGCACAAGCTGCCCAGACCCGAGCCGTGGAGCTCGGGGTCGGGGGAACTAGACCCGAGTCCAGGAGCTCGGGGTCGGGGGAACCGAGGTCGCCTGCGGGCTCACACAACTGCTGCACGCTGCGGGAGGTAGCACAGGCTGCCCAGACCCGAGCCGAGGAGCTCGGGGTCGGGGGAACTGAGGCCGCCTGCAGACTCACACAACTGCTGCACGCTGCGGGAGGGAGCACAAGCTGCCCAGACCCGAGCCGTGGAGCTCGGGGTCGGGGGAACCGAGGCCGCCTGCAGGCTCACACAACTGCTGCATGCTGCGGGAGGGAGCCGGACCCGCTGAAGACTCGAACCCTGGTCCAGCGCGGCGACAAGCTGGACGCGTGGCTGGGGGATGGGGACACCTGGCTGGATAGCAACGGGGAAGGGGAGCCCGAGGAGCCTAGGGCCCATAACCACCCTTCCCCCTTCACACCCGAGCTCCAACATGCCCGACCCGTCACCACGCCGTCCCAGGTTCACCCCAGCGAGGGAGGAGATGGAGAGGACCCGCCCAGACCTACCCCGGTTACTCCGTGACCACGGAGACCCGGGACTTCTCCAAGCAGCTGACCCAACCGGCGGTTCGGTACCGCCAACGACAAGGCGAGTGCCTGGCTGCCTCGCCTGCCCTCAAGACAGAACTCAGATTTCCTGAGACAGGAAATGCCCCACCTCAGCCACCAAGGCACCTCACCACAGGGGTGATAGACCCTCTCCGCCCCCCCCCCCATAGGATGAAGGCCAGGGCCCCCGGGGCATTTGCTCTCTGGCCCTCTCCCACCCGGGGGACCTGAGGCCACATATACCTGTCGTAGTGCACTGGGGAAAGGGAAACACGCAGAGGTGGATGGCACTTGTCGATACAGGTGCCCAGCACACCATCCTCCCAGGCAATCCCGCCGCATAGCGCGCTTCAGCCCTTCGAGCGCCAGCTACTCGCCCGATACCTGGCGTTCATCGACACAGAACACCAAACAGGCACCGACCCTGTCGTCCTCCGCTCCCACCTCCCCATAATGCGATGGGTCACGTCCCCTGATTCCTCCCACAAAGAGGGCCGTCCTCCATTGTCCAGTGGAAGCTACATTGCGGAGCGGGCCGAACCCGGTCCTGAAGGGGTCAGCTGCCTCCATGAACAAGTCATGGCTTTCCCCCAGTCCCAGAACCCTGCCCCGGACATCCCCAAGGTACAACCCTCCTCAGCGTGTTGGGGTCAACACCTCGATTCCCTCCATCCCGACGACAAACTGCACGCCTGGTTCACAGTCGGCTCAAGCCGCTGTAAAGGGGGAGACCATTGTGGACAGCGTCAGCACTTCATCCCGCCACGGGCAAAATTTACCACAGAGAGGGAGGGGGGTTCCAGACAACTTGCCGAGCTGGCAGCATTAACCCTCCCCCTCCAAAACACCACCGGACCAATCCAAATCTCCACTGACTCCAGAGGTAATGGCATTGCGGTGTGGACGGCCACACCGGGAGCACCGGATGCATTCCGGCCCTCACCCCATCACCCCACGTCCTCACCTACCACCCCACCAGCCTCCGGATCCAGCATATAATTCTCCGCAACCTTCAACAGGACCCCACCACTAAGCACATCTTTCCCTCTCTACCCCTCTCTGCTTTTCGCAGGGATCGTTCCCTCCGCCACTGCCTGGTCCACACGTCCCTCCCCACAGATCTCCCACCGGGTACTTATCCCTGCAAGCGTAAGTGCTACACCTGTCCCTACACCTCCTCTCTTACCACCATTCAGGGCCCCAGACAGTCCTTCCAGGTGAGGCAACTCTTCACTTGTGAGTCTGTTGGGGTCATCTATTGCATCCGGTGCTCCCGGTGCGGCCTCCTCAACATCGGCGAGACCCGAGGCAGATTGGGGGATCGCTTCGTCGAGCACCTCCGCTCCGTCCGCCACGACAGACAGGATCTCCCGGTCGCCACCCACTTCAACTCTCCTTCACATTCCCTTTCGGATATGTCCATACATGGCCTCCCTACTGCCATGATGAGGCTAAACCCATATACCGTCTGGATAGTCTCCAGCCCCTTGGCATGAACACCAAATTCTCCAACTTCCGGTAATTCCCTCCCCCTCCCTTCCCCCATCCCACTTTCACTCTGCCTCCTCTTCCAGCTGCCTACCACCTCTCTTATGATTCTGCCTTCCTCTACTACCCATAGTGCTTTCCCCTTAACATTCCCTCTTCACTTTCCTGCCTATCCCCTCCCTGCTTCCACTCCCCACCCCTCGATCTTTCGTCTGAGTAGTTTTTCACCTGGCACCTACAAGCCTTCTCCTTCCCACCCTCACCCTCCTTCCTTGTAGGGCCCCTGCCCCCTCCTTCTTCAGTCCTGGCGAAGGGCCTCGGCCCGAAACGTTGACTCGTTTCCACGGACGCTGCCTGACCTGCTGAGTTCCTCCAGCTTGTTTGTACGCGTTGATCTTTATTTAACTGTGTTTCCTAAAATAATCTTCCAAACACAAAGCTGATTCGAAACTTTTCCGAATTCCCGACTGATAAAACGTGAGATCAACACTTCCATCAAAAATATAATGCAAACTCTCGATTACCACACATTCCACAAGTTTTCATAAAAGAGACGTTCATGACAAGGAGGGTCAGACGGGGAGTTGCAGGTTTTAGAATGGACACTATGACAACAACCACTTTCCATGAGGAAAGTGGATGGCCAAACCTCCAAATACGATTCAAAAAGTTAATATTTTCACACAAGAAAATTATATACATACCTGTTGAATCAAGAATTTCTACTACAAGTGCGTCATACATTTTATTCCCATTCACCACTCTATACCCGGCCCCTTTCCTTATAAATCTGGCAACACCACCCCTCTACCAACTAACCTGTCAAGCCAAACGACAATATAATCCTGCACAGGAATAAAAACCTAAAATGTGCAAGTTTCCTGAACAGATATAACATTGGAAGAATCTGAAAATCAGAAATAAACTTCTTAAAGTCTTAAACATTATAAATCAGATTTATTGCATTTCCTTGATATATTTTAATACTATTATGTATGTTCACAAGTAGACTGGGATACAGATACCCCACCCAACAAAACTTCATTTAAAGCTTCCCACAAAACACCAGATACACCGAGACACCTTTCTGCAGCTTTCACAATAATTTTAATTTCCTCAGCAGGATAAGATGTCTGAGCAGGACAATTCACCACATTGGTTATAAACATCACAAACTTCATTTTATCCAGCAGTGAAGTATCTTTGGTGAGAGAGCTGTGGTGACGACATATATCCACTGACGTCACAGTCTGTTCTCTGAGTGGGATCACTTTATCCAGTTTACCTGCTCTGCTTGCTGTACTTGTCCTTGAACAGACCCTTCTGCTCACTGTGTTGTTCTGAACCAATTGAACTGGTCACTTCATGCCTTACTAAACCAATCCCTTCTGCCTACACAAGGAACACATCCCTCCATTCCCCTCACATTCGCGTGGTTCCTTATAGCTTCTATCACATCTGCCTCCACCACCACCCGATATTCACTCCAGACACCCACCACTAAGGGAATGAAAAACAAAACTTGAAACGCAAATCTCCTTTAACCATTCTGAGTCAGGTTTTTAACATCGTTGACTTTTTTAATAGTTTTTTTCAACAGCAGCTATGCAGAGAAAAGACAAAATTACACTAAATCACAAAATTATTCAATAGTGCAAAAAGGACCAATGAGGATGTGTTCCCACTTTCTCCTGAAGTGCATGCCCACTGGCATTGGACATTTCCTCCTTAGAGAAAAAATCCCGGCTGTCCACTCTGTCTGTGTCTCTCACATTCCTGTAAACGTCTGTCAGACTTCCCTCAGCTTCTGCCACTCCGGAAAAAATTCCCCGAGATTGTCCAGTCTCACTTTATCCAGGCAGCATCCTGTTAAGCATCTTCCACTCACCATCCAAAACCTCCGCATTATTCCTGTATTCGAATGCAATTCTCCAGATGTGGTTAAACTAGAGATTTATACAACTGCCACGTAACTGCCTGACAATGGAATCACTATCTGGGAGTTATGAATTCCCCTGTAGATCAACAATGTCTAATCTCATTCAGGCCACACTTGGAGTATTGTCAACAGTGTTGGGCCCCACATCTCAGACAGGATGTGTTGTCATTGGAGAGAGTCCAGAGGAGGTTCAGAAAGATGATTTCGGGAATGAAGGGGTTAAAATATGAGGAGCACTTGGCAGCTTTGACCCTGTGCTCACTGGAACTCAGAAAAATGCGGGGCATCTCATTGAAACCTACCGAATGTTGAAAGGACTGGATAAGGTGGATGTGGAGAAGGTATTTCCTGTGGTGGGGCACAGCCACAAAGTTGAGGGGCCACCTTTTCAAACAGAGGTAAGCAGCTTTTTTTTTATTAGCCAAGGTGTATTGGATCTGTGGAATGCTCTGCCACAGACTGCGGTAGAGGCCGAGTGTGTGGGTATATTCAAGTCAGAATTTGATCGTTTCCTGATCGGTCAGGGTATTAAAGGATATGGCGGGAGGTCAGATATCTGGAATTGAGTGCGATCTGGGATCAGCCATGATGGAAAGTTGGCTGACTCAATGTGCTGAATGGCCTAATTCTGTTCCTATGCCTTATGGACTTATGAACACAAGCCCCCTCAATCATGATGAATCTCCTCTGCACTCTTCCAGCACAAAACATCCTTTGTACAGAATGCTAAGCGGAACTGAATACAACTTTTCAAGAACGTTGTCAAGTCAGGCAGCATCTGTTGAGGGGAACAGAGTCGATGGTTGGGACAGAACCCCTCCCTTACGGCACTAACACAGGCCCTTCGGCCCAACCTTTCCATACCGTCCTCCAGTCCATTTCAACTAATCCCTCTGCCTGTCTTTGACACAGAACACAGAAATCTACAGCACATTACAGGCTCTTCAGCCCACAATGTTGTACCGACCATGTAACCTACTCTAGAGACTGCCTTGGATTTCCTGATCGTATATCCCTCTAAGTTTCTAAGCTCCATGAACCTATCTAAGAATCTCTTAAAATATCCTATTGTATCCATCTCCACCACCATTGCCAGCAGCCCATTCCATGCATCCACCACTCTCTGAGTAAGGAACTTACCCCTGACTTTCCCTCGGTACCGACTTCCAAGCAGCTTAAAACTACGTCCCATCGTGTTAGTTACTTCAAGCCTAGGAAAATGCCTCTGGCTATCCACATGGTCAAAGCCTCTCATCATCTTATACACCTCTATCAGGTCACCTCTCATCCTCCGTCGCTCCAAGAAGGAAAGGCCAAGTTCACTCAATCGATTCTCATAAGGCATGCTCTCCAATCCAAGAGCAACATCCTTGTGAATCTACGCTACACTCTCTATAGTACCCACATCCTTCCTGTAGTGAGGCCACCAGAACTGAACACAGGACTCCCAAGTGGAGTCCAACTAAGCCCACAGCCCTGCCGTGTTGGGGTACAATTACTTATGTACAGGTTAGGAGAAATATAGCTTCAACATCACCTCACAGCTCTTGAACTCAATCCCTCGGTTGATGAAGACCATCACACCAGAACCCTTCCTAACAATACTGCCAACCTCCACGGCAGCTTTGAGTGTCGCATGGACTCGGACCCCAAGATCTCTGACACTCCACACAGCCAAGAGTCTTCCCATTAATATTATATTCTGTGTTCAAATTTGACCTGCAGAAATGAATCTCTTCATCTTCTCGCTGTGCCACATTCCAGTTCTGGATCCGAGGCGAGGAATTAGATTGCTGAGCCTCTGGCTAGGATCATTATGTCCTCATTGTCCATGGGAATGTTACAGGAGGATTGGAGGTTGGCGAATGTTGTCCCATTGTTCAAAAAGGGAAGTAGGGACAGTCTTTTAAGATAGAGTTCTTTTAAGAGGTTACCAGGCATATAGATGAGGGTAGTGCAGTGGATGTGATCGACATAGCTTATTCATAAAGTCAGAAGGCATTGGAACCAGGGATGTTTGACCAGGTGGATTCAGAATTGGCTTGCCTGCAGAAAGCAGAGTTGTGGTGGAGGGTTTACATTCGGATTGAAGGGTTGTGACTAATAGTGTCCCACAAGGATCAATTCTGGGATCCCTACTTTTCGTGATTTTTATTAACGACCTGAGTGTGGGGGTAGAAGGATGGGTTAGCAAGTTTGCAGAAGACACAACGGTTGGTGGTGTTGTGGATAGTTCAGAGGATTGTCAAGGATTGCAGAGAGACATTGATAGGATGCAGGAGTGGGCTGAGAAGTGGCAGATAGAGTTCAACCTGGAGAAGTATGAGATGGTACACTTTGGAAGAACACACTCCAAGGCAGAGTACAAAGTAAATGGCAGGATACTTGGAAGTGTGGAAGAGCAGAGGGATCTGGGGCTACATGTCCACAGATCCCTGAAAGTTGCCTCACAGGTAGGCAGAGTAGATAAAAAAGCTTATGGGGTGTTAACTTTCATGTCGAGGGATAGAGTTTAAGAGTCGCTATGTAATGATGCAGCTCTGTAAAACGCAGGTTGGGCCACACTTGGAGTACTCTGTCCAGTTCTGATCACCTCACTATAAGAAGGTTGTGGATGCACTGGAAAGGGTACAGAGGAGATTTACCAGAATGCTGTCTGGTTCAGAGAGTATAGATTATGATCAGAGATTAATGGAGCTAGGGCTTTACTCTCTGGAGAGAAGGAGGATGAGAGGAGAAATGATAGAGGTATAGTTGATATTAAGGGGAATTAATAGCCAGCGCCTCTTCCCCAGGGCACCACTGCTCAATACAAGAGGACACGGCTTTAAGGTAAGGGGAGGGAAGTTCAAGGGGATATGAGAGGAAGATTTTATACTCGGAGAGTGGTTGGTGCGTGGAATGCACTGCCCGAGTCAGTGGTGGAGGCAGACACACTAGTGAAGTTTAAGAGTCTACTAGACAGGTAACTGGAGGAATTTAAGCTTAGGGAGGCAGAGTTTAAGGGTCGGCACAACATCGTGGGCCGAAGGGCCTGTACTGTGATGTATTGTTCTGTGTTCTATCTATTGCTCGCTGGAATCTCTCTTTGAAGGCACGACACAGTAGAGAAAACGTAATGCATTACATTTTCCTCCATTTTGCTTTTATACCTTACCCCTAAACAACATCACAACGTCATCAGTGGGGCCTTCTGGGAGTTGTAGTCATTGATCCTCGCTCGCTCCCTGTCAAAGCATGTTTCGTCAGCCACCACAGACGTAGCCGAAACAGACCCACCGAGGCACGAAGGGGAATCACACCCGTCCTTGTGGGCGCCGAGGCCCTCCCTCCTGCACAATCTCCTTAGCCACGTATTTAGCTGCACTCTCCGCACATTTATATTTACAGGGACTTTACTCCTGACGCCGGTCCCGGGACCCGACCCGTTTACAGACCCGGAGCGGAACCGGAGCAGATTCTCAGGCACTGTTTTCCATCCCGAGTCCGGAAGAGAGGATAAAGTTTCCCGGTGAATTGATTCCCAGTGAAGGTGTGGAGATGGGACTTGGTCTCCGCGTTGTAAAATGAAACTGTCCCGGACTCGTAACTGAGATAAACTCCCACCCTCCCGGGGATGGGACCGGCAGCGAGACGGGACTCGGGGGAGGGGAGAACACGGAACACGTCATAATCCCGATGTAACACGTCACCATTCCGCCCGATGACCCAGAATCCGGTCTCCGGACTCAGACTGAACCATCCCTTCCTCTCCACAGACTCTGCGGCGACTCCCAGACACCAGACCCGATTCCCCGTCACCTCCACCTCCCAGTAATGTCTCCCCGATGTGAATCCCTCCGATCCCAGCACACAAGCCCAGTATGTGAATCTCTTCCCGGTGTCAGGGAGATTCCTGCGGGTCCCGGTACATCTCACACTCTTCCGATCCTCAGACACCTCGAGACACGGATTCGCCGTTTCCACATCCAGGGTGACAGAGACTGGGGGGAGAAGCAGAGAATTAGAGAGTCCCCGGGGATCGGGGGGAGACTCGGACAGCGCGGTCCCGGGGATCGGGGGGAGACTCGGACAGCGCGGCCCCGGGGATCGGGGGGGGGGGAGGATACTCGGGCAGCAGTCACCTGGGACTGGTGGACAGGCCGCTGGGCCTCAGGCGCAGTCGAGCGGCCGACAAGAACCTTCACCGTCGTTTGACCCGACGAAAGCGGATGGACAACTAATGTTTCGCCAAGGCTTTTACGCTGGACGGAGAGCAGAGAGACCCCTGGCCCTTGACTCCTCAAACAGGGGAAACATACTCCCTGACTCCTGCCTGTTGATCCCTGAGATCTCCTCTCATTCTTCAAAACCGGGAACAGAGAACATCGAGCAGTACAGCACAGGAACAGGCCCGTCATACAATGTTCACTTTCATCTGTGAGTGTGATGGTTTGAGACATTAAAGGAGGTGATAATGGGAACCAGTAGCGGAGAGATGAATGGCAGATTGAACCAGGAGGGGGTGGGGTGGAAAGCCTGTGGGTGAACTGTGTGTGTAAACGTAATGAGAAGCTGGAGGGGGCAAAGATGGCAGATGAGGATGACTTTGTCCCCTTTCCCACAACCCCATCCCCCGCAGCCCCTCATTAGGACAGGGGATGAATTTGCAGGAACCCTTAAGCAACACAGGTCCTGATGAAGTGTTTCAGTCTGAACCGTCGACCGTTTACTCTTTTCCATAGAAATTTCCCGGCCTGCTGTTCCCCCGACAATTTGTGTGTGTTACTCTGCTTTAAATCTCCTTAATTATTTGGCCTCCACAGCTGCCTGTGGCAGGTTCACTATCCTGTGGATAAAGGAATTCCTCCTCATCTCTGTCCTAAATGGACACCCCTATAGTCGGAGGCTGTGCTTACCGTTCTCGACCCACCCACATCCTCCCAACATCAACTCTCTCCAGACAGGTGTCAGAGAGATCTGGCGAGACCCTTCATCAGGACCTGTGTAGCTTTGATTACCAGCATCTGCAGATTTTCTCCTGTTTGATTTTTAAAGAAGAAGTTAATAAGTAAACTTCTTGATTAGTCAGAGTCTCAAAATTTATGTGGAGGAGGCAGGAGAATAGGTTTGATGGGGATAATAAATCAGCTATTCTGCTAAACCCCCGTGAGTACAGGCTCAGAACCATCAAACACGCCTCATATGTTAACGCTTTCATTCCCAGAATCATTCCTGTGAATCTTCTGCACCCCCTCCAATGCCAGTACATGTTTTCCGATAGAAGGGATCCAAAACTGCTCACAATACTCTAAGTGTGGTCTGACCAATGCCTTATAAAACCTCAGAATTACACCCTTGCTCTTGTACTCTAATCCTCTCGAAATGAAAGCAAACATTGAGTTTGCCAATCTTATCACCGACACAAACTGCAAGTTAACCTTCAGGGAATCCTGCACAAGGACACCCATGTCCTTTTGCACCTCTGATTTTTGAAAATAGGCACTGTTTACAGAATTGTCTATGTCTTTATTTCTTCAACCAAAGTCGTACCTGCCTAAGGTTGTACCTGCCAAACTCTACCTGTACTACAAGATCCTTATACTGGTGCATTCAAATATGACCATAAGACAAAGCAGCAGAATCCGGCTATTCGGCCCTTCGAATCTGCTTCGCCATTTTATCATGAGCTGATCCATTCTCCCATTTAGTCCCACTCTCCCACCATCTCACTATGACCTTTGATGCCCTGGCTACTCAGATACTGATCAATCTCTGCCTTAAATACACCCAATGACCTGGCCTCCACTGCCACAAGAAATTCACAGATTCACCACACTCTGGCTAAAAAATTTCTTCGCATCTCCCTTCTGAATGGGCGCCCTTCAATCCTTAAGTCATGTTCTCTTGTACTAGACTGCCCCACCATGGGAAACAACTGTGCCACATCCACTCTGTCCACGCCTTTTAACATTCGAAATGTTTCTGTGAGGTTCTCCCTCATTCTTCTAAAGGAGTACAGTCCAAGAGTGATCAAATGTTCCTCATATGTTAACCCTCTCATTCCCGGAATCATTCTAGTGTATCTTCTCTGAACCCTCTCCAATGTCAGAACATCCTTTCTTAAAGAAGGAGCCCAAACCTGCACACAGTATTCCAAGTGAGGTCTTTCCAGTTCCTTATAGTGCCTCAATATCACATCTCAGAACTTTGAATTCTCTCTCCTTTTAAATAATAGTCTGCCCGTTTATTTCTTCGACCAAAGTGCATGACAATACACTTTTCAACATAGTATTTTATTTGCCACTTCTTTGACCATTCTCCCAATCTATCCAAGTCTCTCTGCAGATTCTCTGTTTTCTCAGCACTTCCGCCCACTCCACCTATCTTTGTATCATCGGCAAACTTAGCCACAAAGCCATCTATTCCATAATCCAAATCGTTGACATAAAACGTAAAAAGAAGCGGCTCCAACAAAGACCCCTGTGGAACACCACTGGTAACTGGGAGACAACCAGACTGGGATCCTTTATTCCCACTGTCTGTTTCCTGCCAATCAGCCAACGCTCTATCCACATATGTAAATTTCCTGTAATTCCATGGGCTCTTATCTTGTTTAGCAGCCTCATGTGTGGCACCTGGTCAAAGCCCTTCTGAAAATCCAAATACACAACATCCACTGCATCTCCCTTGTCTAGCCTACTTGTAATTTCCACAAAAAATTTCAATGGGTTTCTCAGGCAGGATTTTCCTTTAAGGAAACCATGCTGAGTTTGGCCTATCTTGTCATATGTTTCCATTTACTCCGTAACCTCACCCTTGACAATTGACTCCAGAACTTCCCAACCATTTCTCAAGCTAACAGGTCTATAATTCACTTTTTGTTTCCTTGCCCCCTTCCTAAATACCAGAGTGGCATTCAAAACTAAAGGGTGCATTCCATCTGGTCCTGGAGATTTATCTACCCTGAGACTATTCAGCTTCCTGAGTACTTTCTCTGTCGTAATTCTGACTGCGCACACTTCTCATCCCTGACACCCTTGAGTGTCCGGTATACTGCTGATATCTTCCTCAGTGAGGACAGATGAAAATACTCGTTCAGTTTCCTAGCCATCTCCTTATCTCCCATTACAATTTCTCCAGCATCATTTTCTATCTGTATTATATCCACTCTCACCCGTTTTTTTATTCTTTATATACTTGAAAAAGCTTTTAGTATCTTCTTTGATATTATTTGCTAGCTTCTTTTTTATTGTTCATCTTTTCGCTCTTAATGGCCTTCTTAGTTTCCTTTTGTAAGCTTTTAAAAACTTCCCAATCCTCTGTCTTCCCACTAATTTTTGTTTCCTTGAATGCCCTCTCCTCTGCTTTTACTTTGGCTTTGACTTCTCTTGTCAGCCATGTAGCAACGTTTTTCCATTCCAAAATTTCTTCATTTTTGGAATAAATCTGTCTTGCACCTTACTGACTTCTCGAATAAACTCCAGGCACTGCTGCTCTGCCGTCCTTCCTGCTAGTGTCCCTTTCCAGTCAAATTTGGCCAGTTCCTCTCTCGGGCCACTGTAATTTCTTTTACTCCTCTGAAATACCGACACATCGGATTTCGGCTTCTCTTTCTCAAATTTCGCAGTGAACTGATCATTGCCTCCTAACGGTTCCTTCACCTCAATCTCTCTAATCACCTCTGGGTCATTACACAATATCCAATCCAGTACCTCTGATCCCCTAGTGGGCTCAACAACAAGCTGTTCTGAAAAGCCATCTCGTAGACATTCTACAAATTCTCTGTCTTGAGATCCAGTGTCGACCTGATTTTCCCAATCCACTCGCATGTTAAAATCCCCACAATTATCACAACACTGCCCTTCTGGTAAGCCTTTTCTATTTCCTGTTGTAATTTGTAGTCCACATCACTGCAGCTGTTAGGAGGCCGGTAGATAACTGCCATCAGGGTCCTTTTACCCCGCGATTTCTTAGCTCAACCCATAAAGATTCTGCACCTTCCGATCCTATGTCATCTCTTTCTAATGATTTAATATCATTTCTTACCAATAAAGCCACGTCACCCCCTCTGCCTACCTGCCTATCCTTCCGATACACCGTGTATCCTTGGACGTTCAGCTCTCACAGACATGCATCCTTTAGCCACGTCTCTGTGATAGCCACAAAATTATACCTGCCAATCTGTAGCTGTACGACAAGATCATCCACCTTCTTCCTTATGCTGTGTGTATTTAAGTATAACACCTTAAGTCCAGTATTTGGTACTTTTTGTTTTGATTGCACTGCAGCTCATCCCAGTGGCTGCAAATTTGCCCCATCACCTGCCTGTGCTTCGTGACATCTTTACTGCTCAGTCTCATAGATTTATTTCTGTTTTCTCCCTCCTCCACTCTATCATTCCGGTTTCCATGACCTCTGTCCAAAGCTCCCTAACAGCTCTATTAAACATTCCCGCTATGGTTCAGGTGTAACCCGTCCTTTTTAAACAGGTAATACTTCCCCCAGAAGAGATACTAATTATCCAAGAATCTGAAACCCTGGCCCCTGCACCAGTCTCTCAGCCACGCATTCATCAGCCTGATCCTACTATTCTTGCCCTCGCTAGCACATGGCACAGGCAGCAATCCTGAGATTACTACCCTGGAGGTCCTGCTTCTCAGCTTCATTCCTAACTCCCGGAAATCTCTCTTCAGGACCTCCTCCCTTTTCCTCTTGGTACCAACATGTACCAAGACAGCTGGCTGCTCGCCCTCTCCCTTCAGGATATTCTAGACCCGATCCCAGACACCCCGTACCCTGGCACCTGGGAGGCAGCACACCATGCGGGTATCTCTATCAGGCTCACAGAATCTCCTGTCTGTTCCCCTGACTATGGAATCCCCTATGACTACCGCATTCCTCTTCTCCCTCCTTCCCTCCTGTACAACAGCGCCAGGCTCAGTGCCAGAGACCCGGTCACCGTGGCCGTCCCCTGTCAGGTCATCCACCTCAACAGCATCCAAAACGATATACTTCTTGCTGAGGGGGGCAGACACAGTGGTGCTCTCCACTACCCTGGCATTTCCCTTCCCTCTCCTGACAGTCACCCAGTTTTCTGACCCCTGTAGCCTAGGGATGACTACCTCCCTGTAGCTCCCGTCTATCACCTCTTCATTTTCTCTAATAAGCAGTAGGTCATCAGGCTGCAGTTCCAGATCCCTAACACGGTCTCCGAGGAGCTGAATCTCGGTTCACCTGGTGTATTTGTGGCTATCAGGGAGGCTGGAGGTCTCCCAGGATTCCCACATCTGAGACCCTGAGCAAAGCACTAACCCGCAGACATGCTAGCTAATTCTACAGGAATGAAAGAAAGAAAGATGGGTCTACTCACCCACTAACTTCGCCAAACACACGGACTTTTTAAACCGTTCGCTAATGTGCCCTGCTGTTCCCCCGTCCATCGGGCCGATTTGCCAAGGGGAGAAAAAGAATCGGTGCCTCACTCTCGCCTCTTCCCGTTACCGCCTAAGCCCGTTGAGCCAAACTGCTGCCACCCACTCCGCTGCCCGCTGTGTAGAGTGGTCATCTTTTTAAACTCTCCGCACTGTCCTGCGCAGTCTCGCCGTTCTTGTACGCAAAGTTTTTATTTTAGAAAACTGCCTTCCTTCAGAATTTAGCTCCCACGCCGCACTTCTTGTTCCAATCTAAAAAAACACCTTCAGTCGTGTATTCATCAGCCTATTCCACACTGTCCACATGAAATTCAGCAAGGCCTTTGATGTCGATGATAGACCACACTTGGAGCATTGTCTGCATTTCCGGTTCCCGAATATGGGGAGGATGTCGTTACACTGGACAGGAGGCTTCAGGAGGATGTTACCAGGACTGGGGGCTTGGGTTATAAGCAGAGAGTGGATAAGCTTGGGCTATTCAGATGTAGTGTAGGATGTTCAGATATGCCCCCTTATCAAGATAAATAATTTTAAGGAGCTTAAATAGTTTCTTTTTCCAAGTAATGGGAGTACAGAACCAGAGGCCTCAGACTGAATGTGAGACAGGAAATTTTTCTGTGTGGTCTACCGGGTAACATTCTCATAGAGAGGGAGGTTGTTAAATGGAATTTTCCCTCAAACGCTGTAGTAACAGGTAAAAATAAAATATTTTAAAATAAATTTGGGCCGGTACACAGATGGGAAATGGTTAGAGGGATGGGGGGCAGGCAAACACACACAAATGGGCCACACTCAAGAAGACATCTTAGTCTCGCACATTGATGAAGTGGGCCGTGGGTTTAACATCCATCAAACCCTCCCAGATCATCCTCGTGAGGAATCTCACCCCGGAGTCTGTCTGTGAAGTGTTGATGTGACGTCACGTCAGAGGGCAGCTCAGTGCCAGAGAACAGACAGACTGGGTAAGGACGGCAGATGTCAATCCTAAATGGGAATTTGTGCCTATTTCTGTGGCCGTGTGTCACACTCTGATAGTGTATCCGTGTGTGTGTGTGTTGATTGTGGTAAATATCCGTGTGGTGTGTATACACATTGAAGGAGAGTGTGCCCATTGAGGAATTTGTATGCTACAGTGTGTCATCACATGTCTGGTGTGTGTTGACAATGTGTCACACGTGATTGAGTTGTTTAAATGAATAAATGACTGTCTCTGTAGAGATTGGTTTCCAGGTTACTGAGGGAAAACATTGCTGAGGCTCTGACTACAATCTGCCAGTCCTTCCTGTGTGTGTGTGTGAAGGAGATTTGCCAGGCCGGTTATGCTGTGTGTGCTTCTCCCGAGATGAAATCTTGACCCATGTCAATGCTTGTTGGTGTGTCCGAGCTCATTCTCACAATGCTTCAATATAGTGGTCAGATAACCATAAGACATAGGAGCAGAATTAGGGCATTTGCCTATCGAGTCTGCTCCGCCATTCAATCATGGCTGATCCTTATTTTTCCTCCTCAGCCCCACTCCCTGGTCTTCTCCCCGTAACCTTTGATGCTGTGTCCAATCTAGAACCTATCAAGCTCTGCCTTAAATACACACAAGTTCCACAAATTCACCAGCCGCTGGCTCAAATTTGTTCATATTTGTTTAAAATAGATGTCACTGCATCTTGACGCTGTGCCCTCTTGTGCTAAACTCCACTACCATGGGAAACATCCTTTCCACATCTACTCTGTCTAGGACTTTCAACATTCGAAAGGTTTCAATGAGATCCCCCCCTTTTTTTTTCTAAATTCCAGTGAGTACAGACACAGAGCTGTCAAACGTTCCTCGTATGATAACCCTTTCATTCCTGGAATCATCCTTATGAAATGAACCTTCTGAAATGCCAGCACATCTTTTCTTAGAGGAGCCCAAAATTTTTCACAACACTCAAGGGAATACTCAATACCAGTGCCTTATAAAGCCTCAGCACCACATCCCTGCGCTTGAATTGAATGCGATCTAAACCCCTTGAACTGAATGCTAACATTGGATTTGCCGTCCTCACCACTGACTCTACCTGCAAATGAACATTTAGGATGTTCTCCAGAATGACTGCTAAGTCCATTTTCATCTCAGCTTTTTGGGTTTTCTCCCCATTTGAAAAAAGAATTTGAACACTATTTCTACGACCAAAGTGGATGACCATGCATTTTCCAATATCGTATATCATTTGCCACTTTCTTTCCCATTCTCCCCACTCAGGTCCTTGTGCAACCTAACTGTTTCCTCAACACTACCGGCCCCTCCACCAATCTTTGTATCATCTGCAAACTTGGAAACAAAGCCATCTATTCTAGAACAAGAGGGTATGACTTCAAGATTGAAGTTCTTCCTTTTAGAACTGAGATGCGGAGAAACTACCTTAATGACTGCTAAGTCCATTTACATGTCAGCTTTTTGGGTTTTTGTTTTTTTTTTTGGTTTTCTCCCCATCTGAAAAAAAAATCTGCACATTATTTCGACGACCACAAAGCCATCTACTCTAGGACAAGAGGGTATGACTTCAGGATTGAAGGACGTCCTTTTAGAACTGAGATGTGGAGAAATTACTTTAGTTAGTGTGTGGAAAATCTATGGAATGTGTTGCCACAAGTGGCTGTTAAGGCCGTCATATTTATGGCAGATATAGATAGGTTCTTGATTAGCCAGGGCATCAAAGGGTATAGGGTGAAAGCAGGGGAGTGGGGATGACCGGAATAAAAAGATCAGCCCATGATTGAATGGTGGAGCATACTCGATGGGCCGAATGGCCTACTTCTGCTCCTATATCTTATGGTCTGTTCCATCAGCTAAATCTTGATATATAGCATAAAATGAAGGTGTCCTAACACTGACCCCTGCGGAACACGAGTCACTGGCAGCCAACCAGAAAAGGATCCCTTTACTCTCATTCGCTGTTTCCGACCAATCAGCCAATGTTCTGACCATGCCTGTAATTTTTCTGTAATCCCATGGCCTCTTAACCTGGTTACCACTTTCAAGTGTGGCACCTTGTCAAAGGCCTTCTGAGATTCCAAATATACAACATCCATTGCATCCCCTTTATCGATCCTGCTAGTAATCTCAAAGAATCCCAACAGGTTTGTCAGGCAGGGTATTCCATGCTGACTTCTCCTATCTTGTCCAGTGTCACCAAGTGTTCCATAACCTCACACTTAACAATTGACTCCAATTTCTTCCCAACCACAGAGGTGAGGCTAACTGGTCACTAATTTCCTTTCTGCTGCCTTCCTCCTTACTTAAAGAGTTAAGTGACATTTGCCATATTCCAGTCCACTGGCACCATGCCAGGGTCCAGTGATTTTTGGAAGATCATTTGAAATGCCTCCATAAGTTCTACTGCGACCTCTTTCAGAACACTAGGGTGCAGTTCATCTGGTCCGGGTCGGGCTTTCAGCCTATTGAGCACCTTCTCCCGTGTAACAGCAACTGCACTCACTTCTCCTCCCTCGCACTCTTCAACACCGGGCACAGTGCTAGTGTCTTCCACGGTGAAGATTGGTGCAAAATATTTGGTTTATCTGCCATCTCTTTATCCCGCGTTATTATATATCCGGCCTCATTTTCTAGCGGTCCTATATCCACTCTCACCTCTGTTTCATTTTTCTACAATACTTGAAAAACAATTTGATATTGTTTGATAACTTGTTTTACAAAGACAGGTGTGTAAAACTGGCCTGAAGGATCTTTGGAGACCAGAGTCACCACAACCACAAACTGTACCAGTTGCTACCATCCGGTATACAGTACCGCAGCATAAAAGCCAGGAGCAACAGGCTCCGGGACAGCTTCTTCAACAAGGCCAGCAGGCTGCTTAACTCATGTGGACACAGCTGTATTTCTATGTTATATTGACCAGCATGTCATACATATAATTAATCATAAATTACTATAAATTGCTCATTGCACATTTAGATGGAGACATAACGTAAAGATTTTTAATCCTCATGTATATGAAGGATGTAAGTAATAAAGTCAATTAAATTCAAACCAATTTCTTGTTTATTTTTCCCCTCCCAATCATTCTTTTAGTTCCTCTCAGTAGATATTTAAAAGCTGCCCAATCCTCTGTCTTCCTACTATTTTTTGTTTAGTTGTATGCCCTCTCTTTTGCCTTTTCATTAACTTGTCTTCCCTTGTCAGCCACGGTTTTACAATTTTACCATTTGAGTATTTATTTAATTTTGGAATACATCTATCCCTCACCTCTCTCATTTTCCCAGAAACTGACACCATTTCTGCTCTGCTCTCATCCCTACCAGCATCTCCTTCCAATTTGCTTTGGCCAACACCCCTCTCAGACCACTGTAATTTCTTTTCCTCCTCTGAAATACTACAATGTCAGGCTTTACTGTCTCCTTATCAGATTTCAAGTTGAACTCGATCATGTTGTGAGCTCTGCCTCCTAAGGTTTCTTTTAACTACTCACCTCTGGTTCAATACATAACACCCAATCCAGTAGAGCTGTTCCCCGAGTAGGCTCAACGACAAACTGATCTAGAAAGCCATCACATTGCATTCAACAAACTCACTCTCTTGAGATCCTTTACCAACCTGATTTTCCCAATTGACCTGCATGTTGAAATCTCCCATGATTATCATAACATTGTACTTTTCATCAGCCTTTTCTATTTCCAATTGTAATCTGTGGGCCTCAACCCACTGACTGTTGGGAGGCCTGTATATGACTGGTGTCAGTGTCATTTTTACTTTTGCAGTTACTTACCTCAACCCACAAGGATTCAACATCTTACAACCCTATGTCACATTCAGCTGCTGATTTACCAGCAGAGCCACATTGCCCCGTCACCCGACCTTTCTGTACCACCGGTACATTGTGTAACCTTGGACATTGAGATCACAACTACAACCATCCTTCAGCCACGATTCCGTGATGGCCACAACATCATACCTGACAATCGGAAATAGTGCAACAAGATTATCTACCTTATTTTTCATACTCCATGCATTGGGATATAACACTTTCTGTACTGTAGCTGCTACCCTTTTTAATTCTGCATCTCTAAAGCACTCATACTCACCTTGCTGGCTGCAATTTTGTCCTCATATCTGTCATGTCTGACAGCCTCACTGCATGCTATCTTTTGCATTTTACCCTTCATTCCAGTTCCCAACCCCCTCTAAATTAGTTTAAACCCTCCCCAACAGCTCCATCAAACCTCTCTGAGAATATTGTCTTCCTCAAGTCCAGGTGCAACCCATCCCTTTCGAGCAGGTCATTCCTCCTCCATAAGAGATCTCATTGATCCAAGAACCTGAAACCCTGACCCTTGCATCAGCTTCTCAGCCATCTTTAATCTGCCAAATTATCCTGTTTCTACCCTCACCAGCACGTGGCACAGGCAGCAATCCAGAAATTACAATCCCGGAGCTTTCTACCAAGCTCACCAAATTCTATTTTCAGGACCTCTTTGCTTCTACTTCCTATGTAATCGGTCGCAAAATACACAAGATATCTGGCTGTTTTACCTCCCTCTCTAAAATGCTACAGGTACGATCTGAGTAGTCCCTGACCCTGGCACCTGGGAGGCAACGTACCATTCAGGAGTCCCGTTCATGTCTGCTTCATGAAGATTGAGTTCCCGATCACTACCACTCCCCTATTCTGCCTCTGACAACAGTGAGAGATGTCGATCAAAAAGGGGTAAGACCTGCGTCAATCAGACACTGCACTCACAGGGCACAGAGTAATGGAACCAATGTAATTGGAACCAATATGAACCAAGATATCTGGCTGTTTTCTCTTCCTCTCGGAAATGCTGCGGACACGATCCGAGTCGTCCCACCATGGCACCCAGGAGGCAACATACCATTCGGGTGTCCCATTCACGTCCACAGATTCTCCTGTCTGCTCCCCTGATGATTGGAATAAACTTTCCCCTATCAGCCTATTATTACAGCCAATCGTTGCCTCAAATTATCTTAATTGTGTCTCATAAACAAAGAGAAAATGAAACTTTGTAAGTTTTACCTCGATTAATAGCATCAAGCGTTTCTCTCAACACTGTGTTCAACAAATAGAGGTGATCGAATTTTTCAACCGGTAGGGCCTCATCTGTCACTGACAATTCCTGGAGATCGTAACTGATTCTGTAAATATTAAACTGCTGGTGATAAACTGTAATTCTGAACTATTTTCAAATCCATTCAGGGTTTCAGTAAAAATCCTGTCCTACCTTCTGTTCCGACGAGCTTCCTCCTGAAATAAATAAAACACAAATCTGATTGCACTTGGACTTACTGTCCATATCCTGAATTTCATCCAAATCATTACAAGGTGTTAAAAATTTCCACTCCAACAGTCACTCACACACACGGACAATACAGAACCACGGGGAAAATTACAGGGAATATTTCTCAAAATTAGACCAACACTTACAGGAAGGACAGGACAGGCTGTGCATTACCATCTGGATAAGGCGTCAGAATGATAAAATGGAACAATGTAAGATAAGTGTTGAATTTCATTGCGTGAAGGTGGAAAAAGTACCTCATTATGGCGAACACGAGAGGACACAGGTGCTTGGAAGTAGTACGGAGGCGATGTCGGGTAAGTGTTTTGGAATGGGTGGAATGAGCTGTCGGCAACGAAGGTGGAGGCGGATGCGATACTGTCTTTCAAGAGACTCCCACAAATGTACATGGAGCTTAGAAAAAATAGAGAGCTATAGCTAACTCGAGGTAATTTGTAAAGTGAGTAGATGTTCGGCACAGCATTGTGGGCCAAAGAGACTGTATTGTGCTGTAGGTTTTCTTTGTTTCTATATTTCTATTTATGGGGAGACCTTCAGTCAAAGATAAAATGCCAGGTGGTTTTTAATAAATCCCACAAGAAATTTAGTGATGAGGATGTGAAACTCAGTGCCACAGGAGTGGTTAAAGTGGAACAGCAGAAATTGCATGTAATGGAGAGGCAGGATAAACACGTATTGCTGGTTGTGGTGAGCAGGTGGCAGGATGATTGTGCAGAAGGGAAATTGATTAGAGGAGATGGACCAAATGGCCTGCTTGTGACGGAGAATGAGACACAATCCCATGTAAATCATATCTGAAAATGTAGAGACAGTGAAAGTTTCCGTAATCTGATGGAAACCAGATATGGAGGATAAGTCTGATGTGTGGGTCACATTCTTTGTCCTCACTGATTGACAGAGAGAACCTCACATCCACCGCACCAGTCACACTCAGAGCCTATGACCGGAACTGGGTGTTAATGGGAGTTTTAGAGGTTATTTAACGTGGTAATTAAGGACACAATCACCAGCTCTGTGTTATGATCACAGTATATCATTCCAGAGAAGATTGCATTCTGTCCTGGGATGTACAGAAGTTGTGGAAGTCCAGTTTTGGGACAACAACAACCCTGAATAGTTGCATCAATTGTCTGGTGAGAAACAGTTTACTGCCATTTGTAAATGCTGTGTGTAGGAGCAACACGTCTTTTTTCTATCTGCATTGTATTCTGTGTTACGTGTTTATTACAATAACCAGTCACGTGAGTAGGGACGTGGTAAAAGCGAAGGGAATAAGTTACGTATTCGTACTTTGCTCTGGGCTGTTTTGATCCTGGGACTGACAAATGCCATATTTTTTGTTGACCGATTAATTGCAGTTTAATGTACGATTAATTATGCGGAAAATTCATTGCTTAAATATTATACGTTGCTGATGAAGGATCGAATATCTATCTCCGACATTTTAGAATGTCATTAACGGAGTGATTGGAGGTTCGTCATGCAAGGAGAACACTCTGTGTGAGGACACCAGCAGCGGCAATTGATTTGGTAGAATTGGCCGCTGTGCTGTGTTTATTTCAAATTTTCCACTGTTCATTTAGTTCAAATTGACAGATATAAACTGAAACATATTCCCTCACCTTCAGAAATATCACACCGTCTTTACGATCCATCTGTTCCTTTAACTTAGTGATTTCCTCCTGAATAAACCTTATATTCTCTTGAATCTTAAGAAAATTTTGCTCCATTGTGTTAAGAATCCTCTTCTCTTCTTCCCTGAGATCCCTGAGTAAGCTCTGCTCTTTCTCAGTGATAATCTGGTGCAGGTCAGCAAACTGGGATGTGATGTGGGACTGAAGGCTGTGTGACTGTTCCTGTCGAATAAAAGGTGAAGATTAGTTTACTACATTGCTGTGTAGTATTTCCTTTTGATATGACGGTGACTGTTCGGTCTACTGGGGTCCATACTACCTCTGAGACATTCCTGTCAACCCCATTCCCTCACGTTTCCCTGAAACCTATACTCCCTCATTGACCCATTAACTCCCACTTGATTCACATACCCTCAACTTCAAAGGGTTAATTGTATTCAACTGTTCGTCCGGCATGTCCTTGGAATGTGTCTGAAACTGTCATGGCCACAGGGAGAGCATGCAAACTCCACACAGACAGCAGCAGAGGTCAGGATTGAACCCAGGTCAGTGGAGCTGCGATACTCGTCTATTCTGCACTAAATGGAGCAAAACTCGACAGTAATAACAGAAATTCCACTCAGGAAGACTCACCCGAACTCCGGAAATCTTCTCTCTCTGTTGCTGCTCCTTTTCCTGGAAGTCTGATTTCTTTTTTGTGAGAGAGTCTAAGGAAGATTTTAGCTGATCCTGGAAGTCAGAGAGTGAAGGAAATAGAAACAAGGATGCATCAAAAGAAACAGGTGATCAAACCCGATTATCACACAAAATGCCGGAGGAACTCAGTTAGTCAGACAGCATCTATTCAGGGGAAATAACCAGTCGGTGTTTCAGGATGAGACCCTTCATTAGGACTGGGAAGGAATGGGACAGAAGCCAGAAAGAAAAGGTTGGGGATGAGAACCAGCTGACAGGTGACGGGTGAGACAACGTGAGGGGGAACTTGATGAAGTGAGAAGCTGAGAGGGGACGGGTAGAAGAGATAAAGGGCTGGAGAAGAAGGAATCTGAGCGAGAGGACAATCGACCATGGAGGAAAAGGGGGGATTTGGGGGCTGTTTGGGGCCATGAATAGTGGTGATGCAGGGGTTGCTAGGAGTCAGGTGTCGAACTTGCCCCGTTTGCAGGTATCGGTGTCAGGAGATAAGTCAGTGGGGAGAAGCGAGTGGGTAACGGAATTACGTAGAGAGCGGAGAGTTGTTGTGGAGGAGGGTGGGACTGCGCTTTTGAAGGGAAAGATGTGCATCGTGGTAGAATCCCATTGGAGACGGCGAACGGTGGGGGATGATGTGTTGTTTATGGAGGCTCGTGTCATGGACAATAAACGATGGGGAGAGTATTAAATTCGAATTACTTTTACCTTGTAGATTTTAACAGCTTCTTTAATCGTCACGAAGCGGTGTTCTCTGTGTTTCTGCGCAACTGCACAGATCACACAGATCAGTGTCTTGTCCGTTTCACAAAACAGCTTCAGTTCTTCCTCATGTTCCTCGCAGTGAAGTTTACTTTCCTTCCCTTTCCGATTCAGGTTTAGATTTCGAGCTTTTTCAGCCAGATTTGCTAAGGCCCGATTCACCCTGAGGGTGCGGTCAGCAATCACCTCTCTACATTCCGGGCAGGAGTTTCTCTGCTCCCTTTCCCAACACTGTGTGATACAAGAGCGACAGAAGTTGTGTCCACACTCCAGAATAACCGGAACGGTGAAGAAATCCAGGCAGATGGAACAAAATACCTCCTCGGTCCAACTCTCGGCCTTTCTTTTCGAAGCCATGTTAACTCCCTACACTTCCTGATTCAGAATGCTTTCACTTTCGGGGATCTGCTGAACCCCTGCGATTGTAGTACATCGATTGTCCACTACGAGAGCTGCAGATTCTGATGCTGGATGTGTTCAGTGGAAATTTTGGTTAATGTGGGATCAAAAAGACATTAAAAGTGCAACAGATAAGAAAAAGTGGACATGGTCTGTCTAAGCCTGGCTACGAGCGGAGGAGAGATGGCCATATGGCTTGCAAACCCATCTATTAACAACCTAGAGCGACAAAAACGTCAGCTGAATCTCAAAAGGCCCCATCCCTGCGGTCGGAAGGACCTTCCCCTGGAAGACGATTGAAGTCCTGCGCTGAAAGGAGAAGCCGTCTGCCCCCCTGGGGTGGTTCACTACTACAATAACCTTGAGGATTCCTCAACCAACCCGGCCACTCCCTGTCCTGTGTAGAGAATCCCTGTATATCCAATGGTGTCCCTATAGACTGGAATGTGTCAGTCGGCAGCATTCCTGTACGAAAGCAGTTCCGAAACTTTTTTTGTGCCAAAGACCAATACCAGTAACCGTGAACCCCAGGTTGGGAACCCCTGCTCTCCGGACATCTCGGTGTGATGGCAGGCCAAAAAGTTTAGAGTGTCTTTCCCCGAGCTGATGATCTTCCAGCAGCACTCGCTGTCCGATTTTCTTTGGATCCTGGGAACAGCCCGAAGATCAGTGAGCCTTCTGTCACGCAGCTGCTGTGGCACAGGCCCTTGCATCTCTCTCCACAGATTTTCGCCAGCCCACTGTCCACAAAGAGGTGAGTGACCGTTTCGTCTCCACTGCAGTAATCTCGGGGCAGCGCGCTGTGGGAGTGACTCCGGGCATGCAGCAAGGATCAGACTGGGAGGGGCCTTCTCGTCTCCACGGCAGTAATCTCGGGGCAGCACGCTGTGGGAGTGACTCCGGGCATGCAGCAAGGATCAGACTGGGAGGGGCCCTCTCGTCTCCACTGCAGTAATCTCGGGGCAGCGCGCTGTGGGAGTGATCTCCGGGCATGCAGCAAGGATCAGACTGGGAGGGACCCTCTCGTCTCCAGACAGGTGAGGTCTTGGTGCCTGTTGGTGAGATCTGGTGATGAGGCATTCTGCCAGATGGTCTGGGCTGTCTGCTCAGGGAACCTCTCCACTGTGTCCATCCAGTCCTTCTCCTGCAGTAACTGCAGGACATTCCGTGCTGACAACTGTCTGGTGTTCTTGTGGTCAAAGCTGCTGGTCTGAAAGAACTGCCACCAATTTCGTTAACACAAGGTTCACATGGAGAAGCCTCCTGATTGAGACAGACACAGTCTCACAGGGTATTTACAGGGTAGGGGCAGGAATGATGTTTCTCCTGGCTGGGTAGTTGAACCAGGGATCACAGACTCAAAATCCGAGATCACCTCAGCAGGACTGAGATGAGGAGAAATGTCCCCAACACAGTGCAGTGAATATTTGGAGTTTTCTCCACAAGTTTTCTAAATTAAACAGACATATCTAGGGGCTCGGCAAACTTCGGAACGTTGCAGGAAAGTGGCGCTGAGGCCAAAGATCAGACATGTTCTGAGTGAGGGGCAGAACAGCGCAACGGGCCGAATGGGAGCGCCTGATCCTGTTTCTTATTTTCTAAATCACGAGTTGACCTTTGCGCCTTGTTCTCCCTTGGCCTTCAGCCTGTCGGATTGCACAGGGGAGCGGTGAGAGCTCCGGAGATCCATCAGCAGCCGCTGCGGTTATCTCATGCCGTTGTTATTTTAACGCTGTTTCTCTGTTTTTGCACAGTGTGTTACCTTCAGCACTCTGGCTGATCTTTCACTGCCTGCTTCTGTTATGGTTACTATTCTATACTTTTTCCAGGTATGTCTGCAGGAAAATGCTTCTCAGAATCAGAATCAGACTTTAATCGCCAAGTCCCTGTGCACACACAAGGAATTTACTTCCGGCAGATGTTGTCTCTCTGCTCATAATAATAATGATGATAAATATAAATGAAAATATAGATTATACAAACAGGTAGTGCAATCCAAGTAATAGTTAGTCGACAGTTAACCGGCAGTTAACTGTTCAGCAAAGTGACCGCAGTAGGGAGAAAACTTCTCCTGTGTCTATTAGTCTTAGTCTGGAGGGATCTGAAGCGCCTACCAGACGGAAGCAGTTCAAACAGTCCGTGCGCAGGATGGAAGGAGTCCTTTATGATGTTCCCCGCCCTCTTCTTCAACCTTTAAGAGTACAGGTCCACAATAGAGGGCAGGGAGGCTCCAATGATGCGCTCGGCAGTCCTCACTGTGCGCTGCAGTCTGGTTCTATCCTGCTTGGTGGCGGCTCCAAACCACACAGTGATGGAGGTGCACAGGACAGACTCAATGACTGCAGTGTAGAACTGCAGCTGCATTTCCTGAGGCAGACCATATTTCCTCAAGAGCCGTAGGAAGTACATCCGCTGCTGTCCCAGGATGGAGCTGATGTACTGCTCCCACTTCAGATCCTGAGAGATGGTGGTTCCCAGGAACCTGAAGTTCTCCACGGTGGACACAGGGCTGCCGAGGACTGTGAGGGGGACATAACGGGGGGATATCTCCTGAAATCCACTATCATCTCCTTTGGCTTGAGCGTGTTCAGCTCCAGACTGTTCCGACCGCACCAGAGCGCCAGTTGGTCCACCTGCTGTCGATATGCAGACTCATTACTGTTCTGGATTAGTCCGATGACGGTGGTGTCGTCTGCAAACTTCAAAAGCTTCTCATAGGGGTTGGAAGAGGTGCAGTCATTGGTGTAGAGGGAGAGAAGACACACCCCTGGGGGGCGCCGGTGTTGGTGATTCGAGTATCCGAGGTGACCTGTCCCATCCTTACCTGCTGACTTCTGTTGGTCAGGAAGCTGTAAATCCAATCGCAGAGGTCAGGTGGCACAGTGAGGTGAGACAATTTGGAGCAGAGGGTATGAGGGACGATGGTGTTAAACGCCGAACTGAAATCCACAAACAGCATCCGAGCATAAGTCCCAGGACGATCCAGATGTTGCAGGATATAGTGCAATCCAGGTTGACTGCATCGTCTACTGACCTATTTGCCCGGTAGGCAAACTGCAGGGGATCCAGCAGGCTGCTGGTGAGGGTCTTCAGGTGGTTCAACACCAAGCGTTCAAAGGATTTCATGACCACAGATGTCAATGCGACAGGTCTGTAGTCGTTCAGTCCTGTGATGGTGGGATTCTTGGGGACCGGGATGATGGCAGAGCGCTTGAAGCAAGTCAGAACCTCACTCAGCTCCAGAGATCTGTTAAAGAGCTGAGTGAAGATGGGAGCCAGCTGATCAGCACAGGCTCGTAGACAGGAGGGGGAGACCCCATCTGGGCCTGGAGATTTTCGGGTCTTATGTCGCTGGAACAGTCGACGTACTTCTCCTTCACTGATTCTAAGCTGTGATCTAGGGGGGCTGGGCAGAAATGGTGGGGAGGTGATTGCAGTAATTGGGGGATGAGTGCCATCGAGTGATGGTCGAGGGAAGGCAGGAAGAGAGTCCGAAGAGGGGGGAGGGACAGGTGTAAAATGGACCCTCTCAAATCTACAGTAAAAGGTATTAAGGTCGTCAGCCAAAGCTTTGTTAACCTCAGTAGGGGGGGAGGGGCAGTGCGTCTCCTGTAGCCAGTGACCTCCTGCAGGCCTCTCCACACCGACAATGAGTCGTTAGCTGAGAAATTATTCCTCAACTTTTCGGAGTAGAGCCGCATGGCCACTCTGATTTCTCTGGTCAGTGCATTTCTGGCCAGCCTGTACAGGGCCCTATACCCACTCCTGTGGGCGTCCTCCTTAGCTTAGCGAAGATATCTGAGTTTGGGGCTAAACCATGGCTTATTGTTGGCGAAGGTCCGGAAAGTTTTTGTGGGTACACATGCATCCGCACAAAAACTGATGGAGGGTGTCACAGTGTCTGTCAGTTCATGTATATCGTTTGAATCTGATGACTTCCCTGTACTTTAATCTGTACATTTTTACTTTGTATTTTACCTGTATTTTAATCTGTACTTTGATTCTGAGAACAAACTGTGACTGACATCTCCAGCTCCTAGCAGCAGCCCGTCCTCACACACACACACAGCCAATCAGCGACCAGCTCTGGGAGAAGGATGCGCTCATTGGTTGAGGAGTGTCAGTGGGCGGGAGGCTGAGCACCCGGCCGGGCCGGAGTTTGGGACCGGAACCGAGTGAGGCCGGAGATCGGGAGCTGCGCCTCGGGTTTCGGCTGCACCACCGGCGGGTCGGGAATCCTTTCGAAGGCAGAGCTGAAGCGACCGGCGGAGATTCCGTGAGATGTTTCAGCTACACGGAGGCGCCCGGCCTTTCCCCGCCGAGGATCGGGGCCTGTTGTCTGGAGTTGTCTCCCAGACCCGTCCCTTCCTGCTGGGAGACGGGAGTTGCCCAGCAGCGGCTGCCGATGGATCTCCGGAGCTCTCACCGCTCCCCTGTGCAATCCGAACGGCTGAAAACCAAGGGAGAACAAGGCGCAAAGGTAAACTCGTGCTTTTGAAAATAAGAAATAGGAGCGTGCAAGGCCATTCGACCCGTTGCTCCTATTCTACCCTTTCCTCAGAATACCCGATCTTTGACATCAGCGCCACTTTCCAACAACGTTCCCATCATCTCTGAGCCCCTAAATTTGACTTTAAATTAAAAAAAAACTTGTGGAGGAAAATTCCACGTATGCACTACAGTCTGGGTGAGGAAATTTCGCCGGATCTCAGCCCTGCTAAGGTGACCTCTGATTTCGAGTCTGTCAACCCTTGTTCAACATCTCCACCGCCAACACCCCCCCCCCCCTCCCGCCGGCGAAAACATGATTCCTGCCCCTACCCTGTGAGTCTGTGTCTGTTTCAGTCAGACCACCTCTTATTTCTCTAGTTTTGAGACAGGCCCAAATACTGTACTCTCTCTGAGGACACTACCACAACCCAAAATCAACTTGGGAAACTTCTTCATTCCCTTTATCCGACAGACGGCCTCTGAGACGGGGACCAGACCTGAGCACAGTGTTCCATGCAGGCTCTCAACAGGACCCCATATACCTTCAGAGGAGATGTTTATTCGTGTATTAGATCATAAGACCATATTCCCTATCACATCTGCTCAGCCATTTCATCATGGCCGATCCATTTCTCCTCTCTGCAGCAATCGCCTGTCTTCCCCCGTATCCTCGTCATGCCCTGACCAATCAAGAATCAATCAACCGCTGTCTTAACAATACATAATGAATTGGCCTCACAAGCTGCCTTAGGCAAAGATTTCCACAGATTCAATTCTCCCTGCTACAGGAATTCTCCTCATCTCTTTTTCAAAAGGACAGCCTTCTATTCTGAGGCTGTGTCCTTAGACATGCCCACCAGAGGAAACACCTTCTCCACATTCACTCCATCAAGCTCTCTCAGTATTCAATAGGTTTCAATTAGGTCACCCCTCATTCTTCTGAATTCCAGTGAATTCAGACCCAGAGCCATCGAACGATCTTCATATAACAAGCCATTTAATCCTGGAATCATTTTCATGAACCACATTTGAAATATTTCCAGTTTCAACACACCCTTTCCAAGATAAGGGGCACAAAACTGCTCTCAATACTCCCAAGTGAGGTCTCACCAGTGCTTTATAAAGACTCAACTTACATCTTTGCATTTATAGTCTTGTCCTCTTCAAATGAATGGTGACATCGCAAATGCCTTCCTCACCACAGACTCCTGAAAGTTAACCTTCGGGGAATTAACCTTCGGGAAGTTAACCTGCACAAGGACTCCCAAATCCCTCTGCATCTCAGTTTTAGAAATTTCTCCCCATTTAGAAAATAGTCCATAAGACCATAAGAACCGTGAGACAGAAGAGCAGAATGAGGCCATCTGGCCCATCGAGTCTACTCCACCATCAATCATGGCTGATCCCTTGTTTTATATCTCCTCCTCAACCCCAGATCCCGGCCTTCTCCCCGTAATCTTTGATGGCATGTCCAAACAAGAAGCTGTCAATCTCTGCATTAAATACACCCAACGAACTGGCCTCCACAGCTTCATGTGGCCACAAATTCACGACCCTTTGGCTAAAGAAATTTATTTGCATCTCTGTTTTGAAAGGACTCCTCTCTATCCTGAGGCCCTGCCCTATTGTCCTGGACTCTCCCACCATGGGAAACATCCTTTCTATATCTACACTGCCTAGGCCTTTCACCAGGACCCCATATACTTTCAGAGGAGATCTTTATTCTTCTATTCAGACCTTCCTTCCCATTCAATGCTCTTCATTTAATATCGAACTCAAACAGTGAACAGACACAACACAGCCTCAGCCTTGAATTTAAAGGGCAGGTGTTGCAACAATTTGAGCTTCATACCGGGGGCCACGGAGAAAGCAGGGTGTCACAAAGGGAGGAATGTGGGAGTGTTGTATGTCTGAGCCCCGCTGTGTGTGTTTGTGTATCAGAATCAGGTTTAATATCACCGGCATATGTGGTGAAATCTGTTCCTTTGTGTCTGCAGTACATTGCAATATTTAGTAATAAAAACAACAGATTACAATTAGAATGTGTAAAATTATATTTAAAATGCAGTGCAAAACAAGTGGGAAAATACTGACGGGGTGTTCATGGGTTCTTTGTCCATTCGGAAATCTGACAGTGGGGAAGAAGCTGTTCCTGAACCAGTGAGTGTGTCTCCAGGGTCCTGTACATTCTCCTTGATGGTAGCAATGAGACAAAGGCATGTCCTGGCTGATGGGGGTCCTTAATGATGGATGCCCTGTTTTTGTGGCAACATCATCTGAATGTGTCCTGGATGCTGTGGAGTCCAGTGCCCATGAAGGAGCTGGCTGAGTTTACAACTTTCTGCAGCATTTTCCGATCCTGTGCAGTGGCCTCTCCACACCAGGCAGTGATGCAACCGGTTAGAATGCTCTCCACAGTACATCTGTAGAAATTTGCAAGTGTCTTTAGTGACAGACCGATTCCCCTCAATCTCCGAATGAAATATAGCCGATGTTGTGCCTTCATTGTAACTGCATCAATATGTTGGGCCCAGGACAGGTCCTCAGAGATGTTGACAGGCAGGAAATGGAAACTGCTCACCCTTTTCACTTCTGATCCCACGATGAGGACTGGTGTTTGTTCCCTAGACTTCCCCTTCCTGTATCCACAATCAATTCCTTTGTCTTCATGATGCTGAGTGCAAGATTGTTGCTGTGACACGACTCAACTTGCTGATCTATCTCACTCCTGTACTCCTCCTCATCAGCGTCTGAAATTCCACCAACAATAGTTGTGTCATCAGCAAGTTTATAGATGAGCCCAGACACCCAGACGTGGGTGTAGAAAGAGTAGAGCAGTGGGCTGAGCCCGTATCGTTGAGGTGTGCCAGTGTTGATTGTCAGCAAGGAGGAGATGTTATTTCTGATCCGCACAGACTGTGGTCTCCCGGTGAGGATCCAGTTGCAGAAGGAGGTACAGAGACCCAGGTTTTGGAGCTTTTTGATTACAATTGATGGTCTGATTGTGTTGGACGCTCAGCTGATATCAGCCGCCTGACTTGTGTATTGCTTTTATAATCAAAGTATAGGCATGTCAACATGTATAATCCGGGGATTTGATTATATTGTAAATTCAGTAAACTCAAGAACAATTGTACGATAAATGAAAGATCGCCGCCAACAGGACAAACAAAACAACCATGTGCAAAAGACAACAAAATTCAAATACAAAAGAAATAAAACAAATAAAAAACCCAGAAAGAAACATCCAGAACTTGAGATGAAGAGCTGTTGATTGTGTCCATTGGTTGTGGGAATAGCAAAGTCTAAGGATCTGGTCACAATTTAGAAAATTTTTTGGTTTAGCAAATTTTTCATTCTCAAGTCCCATTCTCCTTAATTATTATTTTTTTAATCCCTTCCATGACTGACAAAGTCTTTAAGGATTGGGATGAACTAGGTATTAAATGTTTTTGGGACTTGTTTATCACAGGATCTCTTGCATCATCTGACCAATTGCCAAATAAATTTGCACTCCCAAAATCTCATTTTTACAGATACCTTCAAATTAGAGATTTTCTACATTTCCAATTAGCTACTTTTCCTATAGGTCCTGATAAAAATCTACTGGACGATCTTTTAAATTTAAAACATTTTCTTAATGGTTCTATTACCGGTATCTATAACTTGTTGATTGATTCTAGTTAGGACTTTTTAGATAAAATTAAAAAAAAGCTTGGGAGGATGACCTAAATTGTCAGATTTCTGATGATAGATGGAATAAAATCCTTAAACGGGTTAATAAATCATCTTTCTGTGCTCGTCATTCTCTAACACAATTTAAAGTGGTTCATAGAGCTTACGTTTCTAAACAGAAGCTCTCCAGTTTTTACCCGAATGTTTCTCCACTTCGTAATAAATGCAACTCTGCCGATGCCTCTTTAATTCATATGTTTTGGTTTTGCCCTACAATTGAAAAGTTTTGGCGGGAAGTATTTCATACCTTATCTCAACATTTTAGGGTCCAATTTGACTAATTTAGGGCCCTTACTGCCTTACTGCCTTGTTTGCTATTATTGCAAATGAAGATATAACTTTAAATACTCCTAACCTACAGGTTTTAGTTTTTACCTCTCTTTTAACAAGAAGAGCAATCTTGCTTAAATGGAAGGAGTCTACACATCTTCAATGGCTACGTGATATTATGTCTTATTTAAATTTAGAAAAGATCCGCTGCTCAGTCTTAAATTCGAAATGATCTTTTTATGATACTTGGGGGCCTTTCCTAAAGTACATTTCCAATTTATAAAGTTTAACAGTGCACAGAATTTTATGTATATTTTTATCTTCTCTTCTTGTGAATACATTTTTTCTAATTATCGATATATATATATACACACAAAATTTATTTTATGATGTATGACCTATCTTTAAATATTTGAATTCAGAGTGGTATACCTTTATGTGTTATGCTATAACATTTTGATCAATTTTATTACAATATATGAATGTACACAAGTTATGTTGAAATGTATCTATGTGTTGCACTCTGTAAATCTTATTTTTTCTTCTGAATAAAAATATTGTAAAAAGAAAGGGCCTGTTGGTTGACTGTAATAACTGTTCCTGAACCTGGGGTTGATGCTCCTGAGACTCATGCACCTTCTTCCTGATGGCAGCATTGAGAAGAGAGCATGGCCTGGGTGGTGGGGGTCCTTGATGATGGATGCTGATTTCCTGCGACAGCACTCCACAGAGATGTGCTCAGTTATGAGGAGAGTTTTACCCGTGATGTGCTGGGCCATATCCACTATGATATGCTGGGCCATTCTACTGAGGACAGACAGTTTCTGCTTTCTTGTAATTGCGCTTGTGTCCCGGGCTCGGGACAGATCCTCTGAAATGTTCACACTGTGGAATTTAAAGTTGCTGAACGTCTCCACCTTTGAGCCCCGATGAGGATTGCCTCATGGGTTCCTGTTTCCTCCTCCAAAGTCCAGAACCAGCTCATTGCTCTTGCTCTCATTGAAGGAGAGGATGCTCTTGGACCATAAGACCATGAGAGACAGAAGCAGAATTAGGCCATTTGGCCCATCAAAACTGCTCTGCCGCTTCATCAGGGTAAATCCATTTTTCCTCCCAGCCCCATTTTCTTGCCTTCACTGCGTATCCTTTCATGCCTTGACCGATCGAAAGTCCATCAACCTCTGCCTTAGCAAAAGGAAAAGCAGCATCCGTCAGCAAGGCAAGATGAGGTGAGGCACCTCCCACTCCTTACCCATACATTTCTGTCCCTCCCCCTCCCCACTCTCTTGCCTACAAACCTCACTTTCACTGCTTACCACTTCTCTCTCTCTCTCCCTCCCCTTCCTCAACTTTCTCAACTCTCTCCTCTCTCACACACTCTACTCCCCTCTTCCACACTCTCTCCCCACACTTCCCACTCTCTCCCAACTCTCTGCTTCACTCTTTCCTCCCCAGTATACCCCATTCTCCTACTCTTGAACCCTCTCTTCCCACGTTCCCTTTCTTTCACTCTCTTCCCTCCCTCTCCCCCTTCCCTGTTCCCCTTTCTCCACCCCTCTCCAGTCTCCCCCACTCTCCCCCTCCCACCCTATCTCCCCCTCTACACCCCCCTCACAGATCAATGATTCTGTGCTCTGTTTACACTTGTTTAATAGATTGTTCGTATTGATTGTATCAGCATTGGCTTCGTTCAGTGACCCAGCTCCGCCTTTCTCCCAGACTGCATATCCTTCATCCATGCCTTTATAGTACACTGAGAGAGAAAGAGACAGAGAGAGGAAGAGAGAGAGACAGAGAGAGGAGAGGGAGAGAGACAAAGAGAGGGAGAGAAAGAGAGAGAGGGAGGGAGAGAAAGAGAGAGAGTGAGAGGGAGGGAGAGTGAGAGTGAGAGACAGAGAGAGAGACAGGCAGAAAGATAGAGGGAGAGATGGAGAAAGGGAAAGAGACAGACAGGCACAGAGAGAGAGTGGGTGAGAGAGAGAGACAGAGAGAGGGAGAGATGGAGAGAGACAGGCAGGGAGAGGAACAGAGGGAGAGAGACAGTCAGAGGGTGGGGAGAGAGTGAGAGGGAGAGACAGAGAGAGAGGCAGAATGAGGGAGAGAGACAGAGACAGAAAGAGAGTGAGAGAGAGACAGACAGAGGGAAAGAGAGAGACAGGCAGAGAGAGAGAGAGGGAGAGAGACAGAGAGAGGGTGGGGAGAGTGAGCGAGAGAGGGAAAGAGAGACAGGGAGAGACAGAGAGAAAGAGAGGGAGAGAGAGAGGGAGTGAGAGATTGAGATAGAGGGAGAGGGAGACAGAGAGAAGGGAAGAGAGGGTGTGGAGAGTGAGAGACAGACAGACAGAGAGAGAGAAAGAGAGAGAGTGTGAGAGAGAGGGTGAGAGGAAGACAGAGAGGGGGAGAGGAGAGAGAGAGGGAGAGTGAGAGGGAGAGAGTGAGACAGAGAAAGAGAGAGGAGGGGGACGGATAGGGAGAGGGAGATGTAGAGGGTGAGAGTGAAATTCCTCTCCTGTCTGGTTCCATTTAGTCCTGTTTCTCCATCCTCCCGGTATCTCCTGCTTCTCAACTTCCCCCGCTCATTATCTGTTCTATCTCTCCTCCTTCTACACACTTACTTCTCCCCTTATCTCATCATCCTTTAGTCTCTCTCCTCCCCACCCCCTCCATTTCACCAACACAGTAGAGCTGGTTACTGACAACAGGAAGTCAGCCGGGGCGATGCAGACATTCCTGTTTACATCAACGGCAGAGGATAAGGGGGTTGAGAGCTCCAATCTCCTGAGAGTGAACACCACTGACAGCCTGTCCTTGTTCAGCCACAAGGACACTATCGCCAAGAAAGCTCAGCGGCCTCTCTGCTTCTTCCAGAGGCTGCAGAAAATCGGCGCCTCCTGGACGACAATAATCTATTTTTAAAGAACACATCCTGTGCGGAAACTAGTCGTGTTGTCACGGCAACAGCACTGGCCACCACCGGAAACACTGCAGAGAGCTGTGAACAAGTTCAGTACATCATGGAAACTGTGGACACTGTTTACACATCTCTCTGCCTCAATAAAACAGTCCACGTTATCAAAGACCCCACACACGTCAAACATCCTGACTTCCTGAGAGATGGGCCACTAACTTCACAATCTCCCTAATGCAGTGTTGTGATTAAATGGTCTGTATGATTCGTTAAGTTAATTAATTGTCCCCTTGTAGCGCCTCATTTCCTAGCGTATCCAAACCGACTCACAATTAGATAGCCTACGGGGGTTTGCGAGCACAGAGCTTTGGAGCCTCTTCGCCATGGGGGGCCGGTTGACAGAGGCTTAAAAGTGAGGCTGAAGTTTTCGAATAAAGTTTTTCCTTCGACTGCAGTTACCGACTCCGTGTCGTAATTTTAGCGCTGCTTGTAGCGCACCGCTACAATTGGTGACCCCGACGGTCCAAACGATTTTTGAACCAGAAATGACCGACGCCGCCTCTGTTCATGCGGTTTCGTTGAAACTGCCGGGTTTCTGGACACAGCGTCCGGACCTATGGTTCCAGCAAGCCGAAGCCCAATTCCACGTTCGCCGGATCACCTCAGAAGACACCCGCTACTACTACGTGGTGGGCTCCCTCGACCAGGACACAGCTGCCCAGGTCGCGGAGTTCGTACAGTCGCCCCCGGCAGACGGCAAGTACACGGAATTCAAAGCCCTGCTCCTCAGGACTTTCGGACTCTCACGGCGCGAGCGGGCTGCCCGTTTACTGCACCTGGACGGCTTGGGCGACAGACCTCCATCGGCTTTAATGAATGAGATGTTGTCTCTGGCCGAGGGACACACAGGCCTCATGTTTGAGCAGGCATTCCTGGAGCAGCTGCCCGAGGACATACGCCTGCTGCTGTCCGACGCGGATTTCAGTGACCCCCGGAAGGTGGCAGCCCGGGCGGACTTGCTGTGGAACGCCAAAAAGGTGAGCGGGGCGTCCATCGCACAGATCTCCCAGCCACGCTCCCGGCAGCAAACCAGTCCAGGCCCGGCCGCAGAGCCCACTAACCCCCGGCCCAATGACCACTGGTGCTTCTACCACCAGCGGTGGGGCGCAGAAGCCCGCCGTTGCCGCCCGCCCTGCAAGTTCCCGGGAAACGCCAGGGCCAGCCGCCGCTGATGGCTACGGCGGCTGGCCATCGGGATAGCCTCCTGTATGTGTGGGATAGAAGGTCGGGACGCCGGTTTTTGGTCGATACTGGGGCTGAGATCAGCGTTTTACCTCCGACGAGTTACGACACCCGCAGCAGGGCACCGGGTCCCCCCCTGAGGGCCGCGAATGGCAGCACAGTAAGGACCTATGGCACCCGTCAGGTGCAGCTACTGTTCGGCCCCAGCCAGTTCACGTGGGACTTCACACTGGCCGCCGTAGCCCAACCGCTTCTGGGTGCGGATTTTTTGCGAGCTCACGGCCTGCTGGTTGACCTGCCCAGGAAGAGACTGGTACACGCCGAGACCTTTCAGACGTTCTCCCTGGGCGCGGCCCAGTTGCCAGCCCCTCACCTCGGCTCCATCTCGCTGTCCGACAACGACTTCACCAGGGTCCTGGCGGAGTTCCCATCGGTTCTGGCACCGCAGTTCACGGCAGCCATGCCCAGGCACGGCGTACAGCACCACATCCCGACACAGGGACCACCCCTCCATGCCCGTGCTCGGCGGCTTCCCCCGGACAAGCTCCGACTGGCGAAGGAGGAGTTCCAGAGAATGGAGGAATTGGGGATCATCCGGCGGTCCGACAGCCCCTGGGCTTCCCCCCTGCACATGGTGCCCAAAGCGACTCATATTTCGCGACCCCGAATTCCCAGTCTCGAGAAGATGAATTGATCTCTATGGACGGGCTGCGAATCAAAAGTTATCACTGTACCTTGATTAATTGAAAGCAAATGTCCCAATTTACGCTCATCTCTGCTCCCCTCTTCTCTCCCCCCCCCTATGCCTGTCACTGTCTCTTTCTCTCTGTCTCTCTCGTCTCTCTCTTCCCCCTCTCTTTCACGTCCCTTTACCCCTCTCCTTCCCCCTCTCTTACCTCCTCACTTACCCTCTCTCTCCCCCCTTCTCCACACTCCTCCGCCGCCTGTTCTGTAGCACACTAAACGGAAACAAACAGGCCTCTCCTGGAAACCACAAGCCTTTATCTTCTGAGAGAACGTTGAATCTTTCCAACCGACGAGAAATTATACAACATCTGTAATCCACTGAGTTTGTAAAACCGTCATCACAGTGCGGGGTGGGGGTGGGGTGCTGGTCTGGACGGGTGGGTGGTGGAGATAGCAAGCTACAGGAAAGGGGGTATTGGGGAGAAAACGAGAGGCAAGCGAAAGGTTAGGCATAAACGGAGTAAGAGACAAGTAAGAGAACAGTAAGATGCAGGTTAGTGACTGTGTCGGGAAGAATGTTTGGAGGAAAGACTGGGAGGGTGCAAAAGAATACGGAAGAGGAAAAGAGGAGATAGAGAAGTTGAGGAATTGTACATGTATAGAGAGAGTGAGAGAGACGGAGAGAGAGGGAGAAAGAGGAACAGAGAGTGAGAGAGAGAGAGAGAGAGAGAGAGACAGAGGGAGATCAAGAGACGGATACAAAGGCAGAGGGAGCGGAAGAGAGAGGGGGAGGGAGGGAGACAGAGGGAGAAAGACAGAGAGAGGGAGAGAGAGGGAGCAAGAGACAGAGACAGGCAGAGGGAGAGAGAGAGAGGGAGCAAGGGAGAGAGGGAGATAGAGAGAGAGACAAAGAGAGAGGGAGCAAGAGAGACAGGCAGAGGGAGAGGGCTAGAGAGAGGGAGAGAGACAGAGAGAGAGGGAGGGCAAGAGAGACAGAGGGAGAGGAAAAGAGAGACAGAGAGAGATAGACAGAGAGAGAGGGTGGCGAGAGAGTGAGAGAAAGAGGGAGACAGAGAGAGGGAGGGAGAGAGACAGAGAGAGAAGGAAAGCAAGAGACAGGCAGAGGGAGAGGAAAAGAGAGAGGCAGGCAGAGCGAGAGGGTGGGGAGGGAGAGACAGGAACAGTGAGAGAGAGACAGAGACTGAGAGAAAGAGACAGAGAGAGGCAGAGAGAGAGGGTGGGGAGAGAGGGAGATAGACAGAGCGGGGGAGAGAGACAGAGTGAGAGAGAGGGGGGAGAGAGGCAGAGAGAGGAAGTGAGAAAGAGAGAGGGAGGGAGAGAGAAGGGAGCAAGAGAGAGAGGGAGGGAGACAGGAAGAGAGAGAGGGGGAGAGAGACAGAGAGTGGGTGGGGAGAGAGGGAGAGAGAGGGAGAGGGGGAGAGAGAGAGAGGAACAGAGAGAGACAAGAGGCAGACAGAGGGTGCGGAGAGAGTGCGAGACAGAGAGAGGGAGAAAGACAGCGGGAGAGAGAGAGAGACAGAGAGGGAGGAAGAGAGACAGAAAGAGAAAGAGAGGTACCAAGAGTGAAAGAGACAGAGAGAGGGAGAGAGACAGAAAGAGTGGGAGAGACAGAGAGAGGGAGAGAGACAGAAAGAGAGAGAGGGATAGAGAGTGAGAGAGAGACAGAGGGAGAGATGGAGAGGGAGAGAGACAGAGAGAAAGGGAGAAAGAGGGAGTGTGGGAAGAGAGTGAGTGAGGGGGAGAGAGAGTGGGGAGAGTGTGAGAGAGACAGGGAGAGAGAAAGAGAGAGTGAGAGAGATAGAGAAAGGGGGAGCGAGGCAGAGAGGAACAGACAGAGAGACAGAGAGGGTTGGAGAGGGAGAGATAGAGAGAGAGAGAAGGAGAGACAGAGACAAGCAGAGAGCGAGTGTGGGGAGAGTTAGACAGAGGGAGATAGACAGAGGGTTAGAGAGACCGAGTGAGAGAGAGAGATAGAAAGAGAGAGGCAGAGAGAGGGAGACAGAGAGAACAGAGAGGGAGAGAGAGAGGGGGAGAGACAGAGAGAGAGAGTGGGTGGGGAGAGAGGGAGAGAGAGAGGAATAGAGAGAGACAAGACAGAGAGGGAGGGTGTGGGGAGAGAGTGAGACAGAGAAAGGGGCGGAGAGGGAGAGAGAGACAGAGAGAGAGGGCGTGCAGAGAGTGAGAGAGAGAGGGAGAAAGACAGCGGGAGAGAGGGAGAGAGAGAGAGAGAGAGAGAGAGAGGAAGATAGACAGAAAGAGAAAGAGTGATACCGAGTGAGAGAGACAGAGAGGGGGAGAGAGAGAGAGAGAGAGAGACAGAGGGAGAGATGGAGAGGGGGAGAGACAAAGAGAGAGGGAGTGAGAGAGTGAGAGGGAGAGAGAGTGGGTGGGGAGATTGTGTGTGAGAGAGAGAGGGAGATAGACTGGGGGAGAGAGACAGAGGGAGAGAAGGAGAGGCAGGCAGAGAGAGAGAGAGTGTGGGGAGAGAGTGAGAGACAGAGAGAGGGAGATAGACCGAGAGTGAGAGAGAGATAGAAAGAGAGAGGCAGAGAGTATCAGTGAGAGAGAAAGACAGAGAGGGAGGGAGAGGGGGGAGAGAGAGAGGGAGAGCAAGAGAGAGAGGGAGAGAGATAGTGGAACAGAGAGAGAGAGAGAAACAGACAGAGAGAGAGGGTGGGAGAGAGTGAGGGAGAAAGACAGCGGGAGAGAGAGAAAGAGAGGGAGAGAGAGAGATAGGGAGGGTGGGAAGTGAGAGGGAGAGAGAGAGGGTGGGGAGAGTGTGTGAGAGAGAGAGAGGGAGCTAGACAGAGGGGGAGAGAGAGTGAGACAGAAGGGGGAGAGAGGCAGAGAGAAACAGAGAGTGAGAGAGAGAGGCAGAGAGGGAGGGAGGCAGAGAGGGAGAGAGAGAGGGTGGGAGAGGGAGTGGAAGAGAGAGAGGAATTGAGAGTGAGAGAGGAACAGTGAGAGAGACAGAGAGGGAGAGCAAGAGAGAGAGTGCGGGAGAGAGGCAGACAGAGAGGAACAGAGAGAGAGAGACAGAAGAGAGGAGAGTGAGAGAGAGGGAGAGAGACAGAGAAACAGAGAGTGAGAGAGAAAGAGTGAGAGAGACTGAGGGACAGCAAGAGCGGGGGAGAGAGAGAACAGAGTGAGAGAGAGGGAGAGAGAGAGGAACAGAGAGAGGGAGAGACAGAGAGGGAGAGATGGAAAGAGAAAGAGAGGGAGAGCGAGAGACAGAGACAGACAGAGGGAGAGGAAAAGAGAGAGAGAGGGAGAGCGACAGACAGAGAGAGAGGGTGGGCAGAGACTGAGAGAAATGGAGGGAGAGACAGAGTGACAGAAAGAGAGCGGGAGAGAGAGGAACAGAGTGAGAGAGACAGTGACTGAGAAAAAAAGTGGGAAACAGAGAGAGTGACAGAGACAGAGAGAGAGGCAGAGAGAGAGGGTGTGGTGAGAGAGTGAGACCGAGAGAGGGGGGCGGAGAGACAGTGGGTGAGGAGTGAGAGAGAGAGAGGGAGTGAGAGAGAGAGCAGGAGAGAGACAGAGAGAGAGTAAGAGAGTGAGAAAGAGAGAGGTGCAGAGAGTGAGAGGGTGAGACAGAGAGAGAGGGACAGAGGGAGAGAGACAGAAAGAGAGAGAGAGGGAGAGAGGAACAGAGAGTGAGACAGAGGGAGAGATGGAGAGAGGGAGAGCGAGAGACAGAGAGAGAGAGGAGAGTCAGAGAGACAGGCAGAGAGAGAGGGTGGGGAGAAAGTGAGAGAGATAGAGAGAGAGGAAGACAGAGAGATGGTGGGGAGAGAGGGAGAGACAGAGAGAGAGAGAGAGAGAGAGAAAGAGAGGGAGAGAACAGAAAGTGAGAGGGGGAGAGATGGAGAGACAGAGAGGGAGAGAGACAGAAAGGTAGAGAGAATGAGATGGGGAGAGTGAGTGAGTGAGAGACGGAGACAGAGAGTGAGGGGAGAGAGAGGGTGTGGAGAGAGTGAGAGAGAGCGACAGCGAGTAGAGAGAGTGTGAGAGAGAGGGAGGGCGACAGAAAGAGAGAGAGAGAAAGAGTGAGAGAGAGAGAGATGGAGACGTATAGGGAGATGGAAAGGGTGAGAGTGAAATTCCTCTCCTGTCTGGTTCCATTCAGTCCTGTTTCTCCAACTTCCCAGTAACTGCTGCCTCTCAACTTCCCCCGAGCTCTTTACCTGTTCTATCTTTGACAGTAAATCAGCTGAGGGTTTGACAGTGAATCAGAGTCACCGGAAGTTGATTAAATCCGTGTCCTGCGGAAGCGACAGCAGATAAAGCCTTTCGGCTGGATGAGGAGGGCGCGGGAGGAATATGTTTCATATGAGTGATGTAGGATTCAGGAAGGGAGGGAGTAAGCAGAGGGTGAGGGGTCAGTGTGAGAGTGGTGTAAGGCGGAGGGAGTGGGGAGTAATGGAGGAGAATAAGGGGAGGGATAGTAGAGTTTGGGATGAGAGAGGAGAAAGAGAGGAAGGTGAGAGTGAGAAAAGTAAGAGAGAAGGACGAGTTTCGGGGAAAGCGCGGAAATAGACCCTTCAGTCCGTCTGGACAGTTCCACCCGTGTTCACAGAGCCAGTGCTGTTTTCACACGGTTGGAATTTACTCCAGTAAACCTTCTCCACCCGCGTGTCGTGTCGGAGCTGGAGAGCTTTGTGACCTGGTATCAACACTCCCCACCCCCTCCATTTCACCAACACAATAGAGCTGGTTACTGACAACAGGAAGTCAGCCGGGGCGATGCAGACATTCCTGTTTACATCAACGGCAGAGGATAAGGGGGTTGAGAGCTCCAATCTCCTGAGAGTGAACACCACAAACAGCCTGTCCTTGTCCAGCCACAAGGACACTATCGCCAAGAAAGCTCAGCGGCCTCTCTGCTTCTTCCAGAGGCTGAAGAAAATCGGCGCCTCCTGGACGACCATCATCTGTTTTTACAGAACACATCCTGTGCGGAAACTAGTCGTGTTGTCACGGCAACAGCACTGGCCACCACCGGAAACATTGCAGAGAGCTGTGAACAAGTTCAGTACAAGTTAATTAATTGGCCCTCACATTTCGCGACCCCGCACTCCCAGTCACGAGGTGAAGAATTAATCTTTATGGGCGGCTTGCGAATCAAAGGTTATCACTGTACTTTGATTCATTGAAAGCAACTGTCCTCTCCTCACCTCTCCTCTTCTCTCTCCCCCCTCTCTCATTCTTTGTGCCTATCCTCTCTCTCTTTCTCTCGCTCTCTCTCCCTCTCTCTCTTCCTTTTCTCTCTACCCCTCTCCTTTCCCCTCTTTTTCCCCCTCTCTTACGTCCTCACTTACCCTCTCTCTCCCCCCTTCTCCACACTCCTCCACCGCCTGTTCTGTAGCACACTAAACGGAAACATACAGGCCTCTCCTGGAAACCACAAGCCTTTATCTTCTGAGAGAACATTGAATCTTTCCAACCGATGAGAAATTATACAACATGTGTAATCCACTGAGTGTGTAAAACCGTCATCACAGTGCGGGGTGGGGGAGTGGTGCTGGTCTGGACGGGTGGGTGGCGGAGACAGCCAGCTACAGGAAAGGGGGAATTGGGGAGAAAGATCGGCAAGCGAAAGGTTAGGCAAAAACGGAGTAAGAGACAATAAGGGAAAGATGCAGGTTAGTGACTGTGTAGGGAAGAATGTTTGGAGGAAAGAGTGGGAGGGTGTAAAAGAGTACGGATGAGGATAAGAGGAGACAGAGAAATTGAGGAATTGTATATGTATATATATATACATAGAGAGAGAGAGAGAGAGAGAGAGAGAGAGAGAGAGAGAGAGAGAGAGAGAGAGAGAGAGAGAGAGAGAGAGAGAGAGAGAGAGAGAGAGAGAGGGGGGAGAGGGAGAGAGGGAGGGAGGGAGGGAGAAAGGGAGAGAAAGAGGACAGGACTGTGGAGCAGAGTAGAGTACCGGGACACAGGTAAACATCATCTTTGAACTGTCCCACGCTCACCTTGAAATCACATCCTCTGGTAATTGAGATATTCACCTGGTGAACAAACAATGTTGGTTCTCTTCTCTCAGATCTCTACTCAGCGTCAGTCTGCCTCTGGTCTCCCCTCAGCCCCCATCGCTACAGAGCAAACAACTGAAGCCTCTCCAACCTTTCATTCCCTCTGATCCATGAGACAACCCCTCCATTTCCAGAACATTAACTCTCACCCGATCCTCCCTCCGCCGTAACAGGGTTAGAGTTCCTCCTGTTGTCAACCAACGACCAGCGGTTCTGTGCTGGCGATAGAGTCACCCGGATGGTGAGATGTGTCCAGGTGCCAGGGACAGGGATGACTCCGATCAGGCCCCTGGCATTCTAAAGGGGGAGGGCGAGCAACCAGACTTGTTGGTAAATATTGGCACCAATGACAGTTAAAAATGTCAGCAGGCCCTAAAAAAGATATTTTGTGAGTTAGGTAAGGGGTTTGGGAACCGATGTGCTACCGCCGAGGATGAGGTCGTTGGTTTGTAGACAGAGACAGTATGTTGTGAGACTGCTGGCAATGAAAGGCTGCTGATAGGGCAACCTGGCAGTCGACAGGATGAGTTGCGATGGAAAAGACACACAGAATCTAAAAGGCTGAACACAGGACTGAAGGTATTACATTTGAATGCGCGCATTGTGCGAACTGATGTGGAGGAAGAGCTGCGGACTGGCATACATGAGGTTGTGGGCATCACTGACAGCGTGGCCCTGTTGGTAAACATAACAAAATCAAACCATCAGAAAGAGCTGGCATAGGGTCGGAAGGTGCTGAGTCGCTGTGGGGAGAGCTGAGGAACTGCAAGTGCAAAGAAATCCTGGTGGAAGGTATGTGCAGACCCCCAAACAGTAGTAAGGACGTAGTCTACAAACTACAACGGGAGATAGAAAATGCAAGTCAGCGGGTCAACGTTACAATAGTCATGTGGGATTTCAGTACACAAATAGATTGGGAAAGCCCGGTTGCTGCTGGATGCCCCGGGGGAGAATTTCTAGAATGCCTGCGAGGTGGCTTCAGAGAGCAGCTCGTGGTTAAACCCACTATCGCCAAATCATTTCGGTTCCTCGCGGCCCAGTAGAACATGCATTGCGGCCTGGTGGCTGGGGACCACTGCACTAAGGGATCTGCTATTCTGGTTAGGGTGTGATGCAATGAACCGGGATTGAATTTGCAATTTGAGAAGGGGAAGCACAACGGAGATGCAGTGTTGCAGTGGAATGAAGGAAACTGCAGAGGCCTGAGAGAGGAGCTGGCCAAAAGTGATTGGAAAAGACCTTTGGCACCGATAACGTCAAAGCAACAATGGGTGGAATTTCGGGAAGCAATTCAGAAAGCGCAGGATATACACATCCCAAAGAGACAGAAGTGTTCAAAAGGCAGAAAGTCCATAAGACCATGAGGTGCTGGAGCAGGTTAGGACATTCGGCCCATCCACTCTGTTTCAATATATCAGCATATCATCCTGGTTGATCCAATTTCGCAACAGACCCAATCTCCTGTCTTCTCCCCGTATCCTTTAACACCCTGAACAATCAGTAATATATGACCATCTGTAGTAAATGTACAGAGAGACTCGGCCTCCACCACTGCCTGTGGCAAAGAATCCCATAGATTCTCCACTCTTGCTAAAGAAACTCCTCCTCATTTCTGTTCTAACAGGATGCCCTCATGTCTCATCCGGTCTTAGACCCACCAATCACAGGAAAAACCCTGCCCACATCCACTCTATCAAGGCTCCTCCTTCAACGAGTTCACCCCTTATTTTTCTGAATTCTGGCCCAGAGACATCAATGGTGATATGACAACCTGTTCAATACTGGAACCATTTTCGTGCCCCACCTCTGAACCCCCTCGAGATTCAGCACATGCTTTCTAAGACAAGCAGCTCAAACCTGCTCAAAATACTACAAGTGAGGCCTCACCAGAGCTTTTTAATGTTTCAACATTTCGTCCCTACTTTTACCTTTTAGTCCTCATGAAATGAATGCTCTGTATACCATCTGCCGTTTCCAATCCTAATCTGTCTAGCTCCTTCTGTGGCCTCTCTACGTCCTCAGAACTACCTTTCCCTCCATCTCTGTTCATGTCCTCTGCAGATTTTGCAGCAAAACCATCAAATACATCATCCAAGTCATTGCCATATAGCAGAGAAGAATGGGTCCCATCACAGACCCCTGTGGAATGCCATTGGACATCTGCAGCCAGACAGAAAACGCTCCATTTATTCACACATTCTGCCTCCTGTCAATCAGCCACTGCTTTATCTGTGCTGGGCTCTTTCTGTAATACCATGGGCTCGTAGCGTGTTAAACAGCCTCATGTCTGCCACCTTTTTAAAGGCCTGAAATTCAAAACACACAACATCAACCGATTGTCTTTTGTCGATCCCGCTTGTTATTTCTTCAATGAATTTCAACAGATTTGTCAGGAAACTATGCTGACTACGGCCCTTTTTATCATTTGCCCAAAGAGCACTGAGACATCATCTTTAATAATCGAATCCAACATCTTCTCAAACACTGAGGTCAGACCAGCTGGCCTTCAGTTTCCTTCCCTCTGCCTCTCTCGCTTCCTGAAGAGTGGAGTGACACTGTTGTACTCCCCTTTCTCCGGAATCCCTCTTCCACAACACACTTGCCCTTACTCGTCACTTATTCCCTATTCTTCCTCATCTCTCTTCATCTCCCCACTCGGACTTCTACCTCTTTCAATCCACACTCTCCCTTCTCTCTCTCTCTCTCTTTCCCCCTACAATCCCTTTTCTCTTTTACTACCCCGTCTCTTCATATCCACTCCCCGTCTCTCTCCCGGTCCCCACACTCCCTTCTATTGCCCTCTCTCCCTCTCTCTCACAGGCCCCACTCCCCCTTCTTTCCTCTCCCCACTCCCCCGTCTTTCTCCCCAATCTCACTTCGTTCTCTGCATTACAGGGGCAAATCTAGCTGCAACAAGACCACCCAGACCGCCCCACCCAGCCAGATTATGCCCACACCAACCCACCCTCTGCACCTTCCTTACCTGAAACTGCCTGAGGGCAGAACTCAGAGATTTCCTGAGACAGGAAATGCCCCACCTCAGCCACCAAGGCGCCTCACCACAGGGGTGACAGACCTTCTCCCCCCCCCCCCATAGGATGAAGGCCAGGGCCCCCGGAGCATTTGCTCTCTTGCCCCCTCCTGCCCGGGGGACCTGAGGCTACATATACCTGTCATAGTACACTGGGGAATGGGAAACACGCAGAGGTGGATGGCATTTAGAGAACCATGGTCTGATCAGTGACAGTCAGCATGGCTTTCTGAAGGGCAGATCGTGTCTAACAAGCCTGATGGAGATTTTTTAAGAAGTGACCAGGCATATAGATGAGGGTAGTGCAGTGGATGTGATCTACATGGATTTTAGTAATGCATTTGACAAGGTTCCACACGGTAGGCTTATTCATAAAATCAGAAGGTATGGGACCCAGGAATGTTTGACCAGGTAGATTCAGTATTGGCTTGCCGGCAGAAAGAGAGTTGTGGTGGAGGGTGTACATTCGGATTGGAGGGTTGTGACTAGTGGTGTCCCACAAGTTTCAATTCTGGGATCCCTAATTTTTGTGATTTTTATTAACGACCGGGATGTGGGAGTAGAAGGATGGGTTGGCAAGTTTGCAGAAGACACAAAGGTTGGTGATGTTGCAGATAGAGAAGAGGATTGTCAAAGATTGCAGAAAAACATTGATAGGATGCAGAAGTGGGCTGAGAAGAGGCAGATAGAGTTCAACCTGGAGAAGTGTGAGGTGGTACACTTTGGAAGTACAAACTCCAAGGCAGAGTACAAAGTAAATGGCAGGATACTTGGAAGTGTGGAGGAGCAGAGGGATCTGGGGCTACATGTAGACAAAGTAGTTGAGAAAGCTTATGGGGTGTTAACGTTTATAAGTCGAGGGATAGAGTTTAAGAGTCGCGATGTAATGATGCAGCTCTGTAAAACTCTGGTTGGGCCACACTTGGAGTACTCTGTCCAGTTCTGGTCACCTCACTATAAGAATGTTGTGGAAGGGTACAGAGGAGATTTACCAGAATGCTGTGTGGTTTAGAGAGTATGGATTATGATCAGAGATTAAGGGAGCTAAGGCTTTACTCTCTGGACAGAAGGCTGATGAGAGGAGAAATGATAGAGGTATAGTTGATATTAAGGGGAATAGATAGAGTGGAGAGCCAGCGCCTCTTCCCCAGGGCGCCACTCTCAATACAAGAGGACATGGCTTTAAGGTAAGGGGAGGGAAGTTCAAGGGGGAAGATTTTATACTCAGAGAGTGGTTGGTGCGTGGAATGCACTGCCCGAGACAGTGGTGGAGGCAGATACACTGGTGAAGTTTAAGTGCCAACTAGACAGGTATATGGAGGAAGTTAAGATTGGGAGGCAGAGTTTAAGGGTCGGCACAACATTGTGGGCCGAAGGGTTCTATGTTCTATCTATTTCTCGCTGGAATCTCTCTTTTAGTTTAATTGTTTATTGAAGGCACGACACAGTCCAGAAAACGTAATGCATTACATTTTCCTCCATTTTGGTTTTATACCTTACCCCTAAACAACACCACAACGTCATCAGTGGGGCCTTCTGGGAGTTGTAGTCATTGTTCCTCGCTCTCTGACAAAGCATGTTTCGTCAGCCACCACAGACGCCACCGAAACAGACCCACCGAGGCGCGAAGGGGAATCACACCCGTCCTTGTGGGCGCCGAGGCCGGCGACACCGACAGAAGCGACTCGCTGATCTCCGCCATGGCGACGGAGCGGAAGAGGAGGGGCTGGTCATGGGCCGATTTCCTCCAGCCTATCGCAGCTCAGACCTAACACTGACGCCTGCTGTCATTGGCTGCAGTGCCTGTCGCTCAAATGGGAACTCGGAGGGTGATTAGTTTATGTGAACGTCAGTCAGCCTTCCTGTCTTTATGAGTTTGGATTTGGATTTATAACGGGACAGGAAGCAAATTGGGAGAAATGTGAATTTTTATGTGATGGTGCATCAGTCTCCGAGTGACATTATTAACAATAAAAGGGCCAAGGCCGTGGTGAGGAAGGAGGTGATTTACTGGAGGTTATATGGAGATAATATTGGAAGGGATATCAAACTTGGAATTGTTTGGGATATGATTTAGAAAATGGGGGGATTTGTGGGGATCATAATATTCCTGTGTTGATTATTGAGGGCAAAATGATTGTTACTGAAACAGGGAAGGTTGTGTTACTGGCTGGGTCATTTGATGAGATTCATAATCAGGATAATTTAAGTGAAGAAGTTAAACAATGTAGGGATATGTTTTTTCAGTGAATACCCTGATGTGTTGGAAGTCTGCTGCAGCAATGATAGTATCACAGATGGAGAGATTTCTTTGTATGAATTTAAGAAGTCTATTAATAATGCAGGTCAGGTGTCTCCAGGAAAGAGTGATATTTGAAATTGTAATTGTATATAATTTGCATTTGTAAAATATTAAATATTTGAATTGTGCATCCACTTTCCTCATGGAAAATGGAAATAGTAGTGCCTGAAAACCTGGTAGATCCCCATTTGATCCTTCTAGTTAAGGGCCTATATCGTGAAAGTCTCATTTATGTAAACTTATGGAATGTATGGTAATCAAGCGCTTGAGTTATATTTTGGAAAGAGTGGTGATAAAGTGTTTTATTAGAGTGGATTTTGGAAGTGTGAAATGACATTAGATTCAGTTTTAGGTTTGGAAGATGATATTCGGAAAGCACAATTAAATAAAGATGTTGTAATAGCAGTATTGAGACTGAAAAGGGAAATGATATGGAAGAAAGGACTTTTGATTAAATTAGGAGTAAGGGGGTCATTGTATTTTTTTCTGAGTTTTTTTTTGTATGGACTGTCCAAGTAACGGTCGGCATGTTTGTGTCTATGAGATAGAGAATGGAATCCCACAAGGCAGTATTTGTAGCCCTTCATTATTTAATATTATGATTAATGATATTTTCTGTGAGATGGGAAAATGGGATTCCCTGGGTAAATCACAATATACAGATGACTTAGCTTTATGGATTTGAGGTATTAACTGCAATTTACAATTAATAGATCAAACAGTGGGCAGATTGATGAGGATTGTAAGCTTTCAGTCGTTAAAACACATTACGTGGTTTACAAACAGCATTAATAGACTTGCACTTGATTTTAACTTATGGGATTAATGTCTCGAGGAAGTGTCAGTGGTAAGATTTCTCAGTATGTGGATGAATAATAAGCTGATGGGGAAGCACCTGTCAGTAAAATAATTGATAAATATAAAGGAGCTTTAAATCTCCTCAGACATCTATGTGGGTATTCTTGGGTGCAACATGAAAATCTTTGTTGACCAATTATATTTGTTTAATTTGATCTGTTCATGATTATGTCTGTGTGGCTTGTGGATCACCTTCATCTTCAAATTAAAAGTGTTTGTATGTGATACAATTACAGACTTTTAATTGTGTTCTGGTGCGGTAATGTTGTCTCCTGCTTTGGCTTTACTGATTGCAATGGGACAATTGCCCTCAAAGTAACAGAGGTTCAAGTTGATGTCAACATACTGGATTAATTTGCGGGTCAAGGAAATGATCATCCTGTTAAAATTGTGCTAGAGGACGGTTGGGAACATCACTAGAAGAGTGTTTTTTGTTTTGGGTGGCTGGGTTCTTACCATGCTGCGAATATGGGTGTATTTGATGACACAGTATGTCCCACTGTAGCGTTCTCTGTAACCCCACATTGTTTTTTCCATTGACTTCAGGTGATTTTACTTTTTACACGATCGGATTCGGTTCTGCCTGAGAGTCTGTTGGTCATCAGTATATTAATGAAAGTTATTATCATACAGTAACCATTTTTACAGATGAATCAAAAGATAATTTAATTGGGGATGTTGGTGTGGCTGTTTTTGTGTGCCTGAATAGCAGGTAATGATAAAGAAATGACTTATAGCCATTTATCAGCATAGAAAGCAGAATTCTTTGCCAACAGTTTAGGCTTACAGTGGATGGAGGAAATTGGTCCTTATAATTTGCTCAGAATACATTTCAGTTTTGATGAGTCTTAAACAGGTCATTCTGGCAGTAGGTCAGATTGACTGTTGGAAACTTGACAAACGGTATTTCATATATAAAGTTTGATTTATATGTCTGCACATTATGGGGCCTGCATATCACACTGTTGAGGGAAATGATGATGTTGACTGTTTAGCACCAAAAGCTGTTAAATGTTAAGCTGTGGATATAGACCTTCCACTTAGCAAATTAGAAGCTAAAGGGTTGGTAGTGTTAAGAATTAGGGGCTTACGGCAAGACGTAGGATAATGGACGTAAAGACAGACACCTTTCCAGAATACATAAACCTGTTGGGTTTATAGAAGAAGGGCTTAAAACAAGGGAAGGAATGATATTCACATGACAGAAATATCCACACTATGCTTAATTATGCCTTGTAACTAATTGGAAAACTTCATTCTGTGTCGTGTACATTTTGTCATTATGAAACCGTCGAAACACATACTATTTCAATGTGAAGCGTACAAGGCTGAAGAAAAATCAAATGCAGTCTTCAGTACAATCGTTGCGAGGGTAGATAGTTTTCAAATAAAAGCTATTAAATTATGGGACTGACTTTAAATCAATTCACAGTTTGAGCTGGAAAAGGCACGTAATAATTGTGTTAAACGTAAGGAAATAACATAAAGGGTAGCAAAGGTGAGTGGGCTGTTGGATTACTGAGATGCTCTTTTTATTTATTTATTAATTTTTTAGAAAATTACAAAGAATAAATGTAATGAAAAATTAGTAAGAAAAAGAAAAATAATATTAGTCCTCCTCCCCATCCCCACCTTAACCCTTATCTAAAGAAAGAAATAAAGAAGAAAAAGATTGCCTCGATATTGGAGGATACCCACATGCTCCATGGAGTTCAAAATAATTTTAATATTTATTCTTACTTTCCCCAATTACATTATAATTTTATCTTCAAAGGACCTATATATTTAATCCTATCTTTTGTAGGTATGGGAGCCAAATTTTGAAAAATATATCATATTCATTTCTTAGATTATATGTAATTTTTTCACGTGGAATACAACTATATATTTCATTATTCCAATAATCCATAGTTAAATATAACTCAGATTTCCAAGTAATTGCGATAACTTTTTTAGCTACTGCCAATCAATATTTATAATTTTTTTCTGATACATATTCAATTTAATTTTCGGTATTGTCCCTTCAATATCTCCTAATAAAAATAATATTGGACTATTTGGGAGTTGAACTCCAGTACTTTGTTCCAATAAAAGTCAGATATATCGAAAATGGTTGAATTTTAAAACAAGACCAAGTAGAATGTAAAAAAGTACCAATTTCTTGATTACATCGAAAGCATTGGTCAGACATATTTGAATTTAATCTATTTATTTTCTGTGGTGTTATATATAATTGATGTAAAAATTATATTGTATTAATCTAATTTGAACATTTATTGTATTTATCATACTATCAGAACATAATCTTGACCAACTTTTTCCAACAATTTTAACATTCAAATCAGTTTCCCATTTTTGTCTTGATTTATGAATTCCAGATTCAGTCTGTTTTTGAATCAAATTGTACATACAAGATGTAATTTTTTAAATTTTTCCTTTTTGAATTAATATTTCTATTTCACTATTTTTGGCATCAACATTGTTTGACCCAGCTTTTCTCGTAATTGTCCTTTAATTGAAAATAAGAGAAAAGAGTGTTGTTTGATATTTTATATTTATTTTTTCATTGATCAAACGACATCAATATACCTCCTTCAAAACAATTACGTATATATTTAATCCCCTTTTGGAACCAATTATGTAAAAGTTTATTATCCATTGTAAAAGGAATAAGCCTATTTTGAATTAAAGTTTATTTTTGCTAATAAAGATTTCTTTATCTTATCGTCCATATTTACCTTATTCCATAAATCATTCAAGTGTCTTAATATAGGAGATTCTTTTTTTTTTCCCGTATCAATTTGGATTCCCATTTATATGTAAAATCTTCTGGTATGTTTTCTCCTATCTTATCTAATTTTATTCTAATCCATGCCGGGTTTTTTTTTCATCAAAAAAAGATGCAATAAATCTAAGTTGAATTGCTTTATCATAATTGTTAAAATTTGGAAGTTGTAACCCTCCTAAATCAAATTTACATCTCAATTTTTCCAATGATATTCTTGACATCTTTCCTTTCCAAAGAAATTTCCTTACATATTTATTTAGTTCTTGAAAAAACTTCTGCGGTAATTGTATTGGTAAAGTTTGGAATATATATTGCAATCTATGGAATATATTCATTTTTACAGCATTAACTCTACCTATTAATGTTATTGGTAACATCATCCATTTATCAAGATCCTCTTTTATTTTTTTTTAATCATGGCAAATAATTTTGTTTATATAAATTTTTTACATCATTGTCAACTCTGATACCTAAATATTTTATCCCATTTATTGACCATCGAAATTGAGTTACTAATCGACATTGATTATAATTTCCTTTTGTAAGGGGTAAAATTTCACTTTTATTCCAATTTAATTTATACCCTGATACTTTCCCGTATTCTTCCAATTTAAAAGATAATCTTTGCAAAGATTGTAATAGGTTTGTAAAATAAATCAAAACATCATCAGCAAATAAATTAATTTTATATTCTTCTTGATTAACTCTAAAACCGCCAATATCTGAATCTGTTCTAATTAATTCAGCTAATGGTTCTTTTGCCAATACAAATAAAGCAGGTGATAACGGGCAGCCTTGTCCAGTTGACCTCGTTAAGCAAAATGGTGTTGAAATCTGAGCATTTGTAACTACTTCAGCTTGAGGATTAGTATTTAAGGTTTTAATCCATTGTATAAAAGATTTTCCTCGCTCATATTTTTCCAATACCTTAAACAAAAAAATCCCATTCCAATCTATCAAATGCTTTTTCTGCATCCAAAGCAAATGCCACACTCATTTCCTCTCTTTTTTGTGCCAGATGAATTATACTAAGTAACCAGGTTAGATTATCCATTGATTGTAATAAAATCTGTTTGATCCATATGCATTAATTTTGGTAAATATTTAAATATTCTATTAGATAAAATTTTTGCTATTATCTTATAATCTGTATTCAACAAAGAAATAGGCCTATATGATGTTGGTTTTAGAGGATCTCTTTTTTTGGCAATACAGTTATGATCGCTGTTAAAAAAGATTGTGGGAGTTTATGCATTCTTTCCACTTGGTATATTAATTCCATAGAGGGAGGAATTAATATATCTTTAATTTTTTTTATAAAATTCAGGAGGAAAACCATCTTCTTCTGGGGATTTGTTACTCTCAAGTGATCCTACAGCTTCTTCAACCTCTTTTAATGTAAAGGGCATATCTAATCCTTTCTGTTCTTCCAAATTAAATTTCGGAAGGGTTATTTGTGATAAAAATTTATCCATCTCAGTAATCTTATTTTGTGATTCTGATTGATATAGTTCAGTATATAAAAAAAAAATAAAGTTTCATGAATTTCCAAAGGTTTATCAGCAACCTTATTTACACTTGTTCTAATTGCATTTATTGTTTTAAAAGCCTGTTCTGTTTTCAACTGCCAAGCAAGAATTTTATGTGATCTTTCACCTAATTCGTAATATTTCTGTTTAGTTCTCATAATTACTTTTTCTGTACGATATGTACGATATTATATTGTAGTTTTTTATTAACAAGTTGTCTTTGTTTTTGTTCTGTCATATATCTTTGAGATTCTTTTTCTAACTTTATATCTTTTCCCAATTTTCCTTCTTAATTTTAGATGTATAACTTATAATCTGACCCCTTAAATATGCTTTCATCGCTTCCTATAATACAATTTTACCCTCAACTGAATGTAAATTTGTATCCAAAAAAAATTGAATCTGTTTTTTCATAAAATCACAAAAATCTTGACGTTTTAATAAAATTGTATTAAATCTCCATCTAAGCTTTATGTCTATTTGAATAAAATGAATAATCTCTTTGATAAAGTTAGTTTTATTTCTTTTAATTTTGTAACAACTGTAGTTGACCTTTCCAAAACTGGATCTAAACAAAAATTAAAATCTCTGCTTATTAATATTTTATCATTTGCGTCAGCCAAGTTCAAAAAATCTTCTTGTATGAATTTTGCATCATTTTCATTTGGTGCATAAATGTTCATAAAATTCCATAATTCTGAAAAAATTTGACAATGTATAATCTCGTATCTCCCCACAGAATCAATTATTACATTTTGTATTTTAATTGGTAAAGATTTATTAACCGAAATTGCAACTCCTCTCGATTTTGAATTAAATGAAGTTGCTATAACATTTCCAACCCAATCTCTATTTAATTTCTTATGCCTGTGAACTTACTGAACACATCCTTGCCAGAAAAAAAACTTATCCCAATCCACTCTTCCTAGATCCTTTTTCATTTCCACAAAATTGGCCGTTCTCCAATTTTACCAGAACATTAAGCTGCCAGTTCTGCCCCTCACTGATAGCAGTAATGTCGTTATCCCACGTGTCAACCCAAGCCCTAAACTCATCTGTTTTACCGACAATACTCCGTGCATTGAAATAGATGTACCTGAGAATATGTATATCATCTGCTTTTTTTTCATTTCCGTTTATACATGCAGTCCTCTCATGTTCCTTATCCTCCTGCACCTCACTATCTGCTCTGACACTCTGGTTCCCCTCCCTCTGCAAATCTGGATTAAATTCCCCGGAGCAGCACTGGCAAATCTACCCGCAAGAATGTTATTGCCCCCCCCCCTCCAGTTTAGGGGCAAACCGTCCCGTCGGAACAGGCCCCACCTTCCCGGGAACAAAGCCCAATTGTCCAGAAACATGAAGCCCTCCCTCCTGCACCATCCCCTTAGCCACGTATTTAGCTGCACTCTCCGCACATTTATATTTACAGGGACTTTACTCCTGACGCCGGTCCCGGGACCCGACCCGTTTACAGACCCGGAGCGGAACCGGAGCAGATTCTCAGCCACTGGTTCACACCCCAGGTCCGGAAGAAAGGATAAAGTTTCCCCGTGAATTTATTCCCAGTGAAGGTGTGGAGATGGGACTTGGTCTCCTCGTTGTAAAATGAAACTGTCCCGGACTCGTAACTGAGATAAACTCCCACCCTCCCGGGGATGGGACCGGCAGGGAGACGGGACCCGGGGGAGGGGCGACCGGAGACGTCACAATCCCGATGTAACACGTCACCAAACCGCTGTAACACGTCACCAAACCGCTGTAACACGTCACCAACCCGCCCGATGACCCAGAATCCGGTCTCCGGACTCAGTCTGACCGGTCCCTTCCTCTTCACAGACTCTGCGGCGACTCCCAGACACCAGAACCGATTCCCCGTCACCTCCACCTCCCAGTAATGTCTCCCCGATGTGAATCCCTCCGATCCCAGCACACAAGCCCAGTGTGTGAATCTCTTCCCGGTGTCAGGGAGATCTCTCCAGGTCCGGGTCCGTCTCACACTCTTCCGATCCTCAGACACCTCGAGCCACGGACTCGCCGTTTCCACATCCAGGGTGACAGAGACTGGGGGGAGAAGCAGAGAATTTCATCTGTGAGTGTGAAGGGGGCAGTGTGATGGTTTGAGACAGTAAAGGAGGTGACAATGGGAACCAGTGGGGGAGAGATGAATGGCAGATTGGACCAGGAGGGGGAGGGGTGGAAACCCTGTGGGTGAACTGTGTGTGTAGACGTAATGAGAAGCTGGAGGGGGCAAAGATGGCAGATGAGGATGACTTTGTCCCCTTTCCCACAACCCCATCCCCCACAGCCCCTCATTAGGACTGGGGATGAATTTGCAGGAACCCTTAAGCAACACAGGTATTGAGGAATTATTTCAGTCTGAACCCGAGACTGTTTACTCGTTTCCATAGAAACTTACCGGCCTGCTGTTCACCCAACAATTTGTGTGTGTTACTCTGCTTTAAATATACTCCATTTTTTGGACTCCAAAGCTGCCTGTGGCAGATTCACTATCCTGTGGATAAAGGAATTCCTCCTCATCTCTGTCCTAAATGGACATCCCTATAGTCGGAGGCTGTGCTTACCGTTCTCGACCCACCCACATCCTCCCAACATCAACTCTCTCCAGACAGGTGTCAGAGAGATCTGGCGAGACCATTCATCAGGACCTGTGCAGCTTGGATTACCAGCATCTGTAGATTTTCTTGTGTTTGATTTTTAAAGCAGAAGTTATTTTATCATGAGCTGATCCATTTTCCCATTCTCTCATTTAGTCCTACTCTCCCACCCTCTCACCATGACCTGTCTACTCACATACCTATCAATCTCTGTCTTAAATACACCCAATGACTTGGCTTCCACTGCTGCAAGAAATTCAGAGATTCCCCACCCTCTGGCTAAAAAAATTTCTTTGCATCTCCGTTCTGAATGGGCGCCCTTCAATCCTTAAGTCATGCTCTCGTACTAGACTCCCCCACCATGGGAAACAACTTTGCCACATCCACTCTGTCCATGCCTTTTAACATCCGAAATGCTTCTGTGAGGTTCCCCCTCATTCTAAACTCCACGGAGTACAGTCCAAGAGCGGTCAAACATTCCTCACATGTTAACACTCTTATTCCAGGAATCATTCTCGTGAATCTTCTCTGAACCCTCTCCAATGTCAGAACATCCTTTCGTAAATAAGGAGCCCAAAACTGCACACAGTATTCCAAGTGAGGTCTTACCAGTTCCTTATAGTGCCTCAACATCACATCCCTGCTCTTATTTTCTATTCCTCTAGAAATGAATGCCAATATTGCATTCACCTTCTTCACCACCGACTCAACCTGGAGGTTAACCTTAAGGGTATCCTGCACGAGCACTTCCAAGTACAATTGCATCTCAGAATTTTGAATTCTCTCTCCATTTCAATAATAGTCAGCCCGTTTATTTCTTCTACCAACGTGCATGACCATACACTTTTAAACATTGTATTTCATTTGCCACTTCTTTGACCATTCTCCCAATCTATCCAAGTCTCTCTGCAGACTCTCTGTTTCCTCAGCACTACCGTCCCCTGTACCTATCTTTGTATCATCAGCAAACTTAGCCACAAAGCCATCTATTCCATAATCCAAATCGTTGATATACAATGTAAAAAGAAGTGGCCCCAACATGGACCCCTGTGGAACACCACTGGTAACTGGCAGACAACCAGAATGGGATCCTTTATTCCCACTCTCTGTTTCCTGCCAATCAGCCAACGCTCTATCCACAAATGTAAATTTCCCATAATTCCATGGGCTCTTATCTTGTTTAGCAGCCTCATGTGTGGCACCTTGTCAAAAGCCTTCTGAAAATCCAAATACACAACATCCAGTGCATCTCCCTTGTCTAGCCTACTTGTAATCTCCTCAAATAATTTCAATGGGTTTGTCAGGCAGGATTTTCCTTTAAGGAAACCATGCTGAGTTTGGCCTATCTTGTCATATGCGTCCAGGTACTCCGTAACCTCATCCTTGACAATTGACTCCAGAAACTTTACAACCATTTCTCAATCTAACAGGTCTATAATTTACTTTTTGCTTCCTTGCCCCTTTCTTAAATACCAGAGTGGCATGTACAATCTTCCACTCCTCCGGAACCATGCCAGAATCTATTGACTTTTGAAAGATCATTGCTAATGCCTCCGCGATCTCCACAGCTACTTCCTTCAAAACACAAGTGTGCATTCCGTCTGGTCCTGGAGATTTATCTACCCTGAGACTATTCAGCGTCCTGAGTACTTTCTCTGTCGTAATTGTGACTGCGCACACTTCTCTTCCCTGACACCCTTGAGTGTCCGGTATACTGCTGATGTCTTCCTCAGTGAGGACTGATGCAAATACTCGTTCAGTTCCTCAGCCATCTCCTTATCTCCCATTACAATTTCTCCAGCATCATTTTCTATCTGTCTAATATCCACTCTCACCCGTTTTTTATTCTTTATATACTTGACAAAGCTTTTCGTATCTTCTTTGATATAATTTGCAAGCTTCCTTTCATAGTTCATCTTTTCCCTCTTAATGGCCTTCTTAGTTTCCTTTTGTAAGCTTTTAAAAACTTCCCAATCCTCTGTCTTCCCACTAATTTTTGCTTCTTTGAATGCCCTCTCCTTTGCTTTTACTTTGGCTTTGACTTCTCTTTTTCCATTTGAAAAATTCTTCTTTTTTGGAATATATCTGTCTTGCACATTCCTCACTCCTCACATAAACTCCAGCCACTGCTGCTAGGCCGTCCTTCCCCCTAATGTCCCTTTCAAGTCAAATTTGGCCAGTTCCTCTCTCGTGCCACTGTAATTTCCTTTACTCTACTGCAATACCGACACATCGGATTTCGGCTTCTCTTTCTCAAATTTCACAGTGAACTCAATCATGTTACGATCACTGCCTCCTAACGGTTCCTTCACCTCAATCTCTTTAATCTCCTCTGGGTCATTACACAATATCCAATCCAGTATCTCTGATCCCCTAGTGGGCTCAACAACAAGCTGTTCTGAAAAGCCATCTCGTAGACATTCTACAAATTCTCTCTCTTGAGATCCAGTGTCGACCTGATTTTCCCAATCCACTCGCATGTTAAAATCCCCACAATTATCATAACACTGCCCTTCTGGCAAGCCTTTTCTATTTTCTGTTGTAATTTGTAATCCACATCACTGCAGCTGTTAGGAGGCCTGTAGATAACTGCCATCAGGGTCCTTTTACCCCGGCGATTTCTTGGCTCAACCCAGAAAGATTCTGCACTTCCGATCCTATGTCACCTCTTTCTAATGATTTAATATCATTTCATACCAATAAAGCCACGCCACCCCCTCTGCCTACCTGCCTATCCTTCCGATACACCGTGTATCCTTGGACGTTCAGCTCTCACAGCCATGCATCCTTTAGCCACGTCTCAGTGATGGCCACAAAATTATACCTGCCAATCTGTAGCTGTACGACACGATCATCCACCTTATGCCTTATGCTGTGTGTATTTAAGTATAACACCTTAAGTCCAGTATTTGGTCAGTTTTGCTTTGATTGCACTGCAACTCATCCCAGTGGCTGCAAATTTGCCCCATCACCTGCCTGTCCTTCCTGACATCTTTACTGCTCACTATCTTAGATTTATAGATTCCCTCTCCTCCACTCTATCATTCCGGTTTACCACCTTCCTGCCAAATTAGTTTAAACCCTCCCTAACAGCTCTATTAAACATTCCTGCGATGATATTGATCCCCTTCGGGTTCAGGTGTAACCCGTCCTTTTTGAACAGGTAATACTTCCCCCAGAAGAGATCCCAATGATCCAAGAATCTGAAGCCCTGCCCCCTGCACCAGTCTCTCAGCCACACATTCATCAGCCTGATCCTACTATTCTTGCCCTCGCTAGCACGTGGCACAGGTGGCAATCCTGAGATTACTACCCTGGAGGTCCTGCTTCCCTGCTTCCTTCCTAACTCCCGGAAATCTCTCTTCAGGACCTCCTCCCTTTTCCTCTCTATGTCATTGGTACCAACATGTACCAAGACAGCTGGCTGCTCGCCCTCTCCCTTCAGGATATTCTGGACCCGATCCGAGACATCCTGTACCCTGGCACCTGGGAGGCAGCACACCATGTGGGTATCTCTGCCAGGCGCACAGAATCTCCTGTCTGTTCCACTGACTATGGAATCCCCTATGACTACCGCATTCCTCTTCTCCCTCCTTCCCTCCTGCACAACAGCGCCAGGCTCAGTGCCAGAGACCCGGTCACCGTAGCCGTCCCCTGTCAGGTCACCCCCCTCAACAGCGTCCAAAACGATATACTTGTTGCTGAGGGGGGCAGCCACAGGGGTGCTCTCCACTATCTGGGCATTTCCCTTCCCTCTCCTGACAGTCACCCAGTTTTCTGACCCCTGTAGCCTAGGGATAACTACCGCCCTGTAGCTCCTGTCTATCACCTCTTCATTTTCTCTAATAAGCAGTAGGTCATCAAGCTGCAGCTCCAGATCCCTAACACGGTCTCCGAGGAGCTGAATCTCGGTTCACCTGGTGCAGATGTGGCTATCAGGGAGGCTGGAGGTCTCCCAGGATTCCCACATCTGACACCCTGAACAAAGCACAGACCCTGCAGACATGCTACCTAATTCTACAGGAATGACACAAAGAAAGATGGGTCTACTCACCCACTTACTTCACCAAGCACACGGACTTTTTAAACGGTTAACTAATGTGCCCTGCTGTTCCCCCGTCCGTCCAGGCCGATTTGCCAAGGGGAGAAAAAGAGTCGGTTCCTCGCTCTCAGCTCTTCCCGTTACCGCCTAAGCCCGTTGAGCCAAAGCCCTACACTCTGCTGCCACCCACTCCGCTGCCCGCTGTATAGGGTGGTCATCTTTTTAAACTCTCCGCGCTGTCCTGTGCAGTCTCGCCGTTCTTGTACACAAAGTTTTTTTTTTACACTGTCTTCCTTCAGAATTTAGCTCCCACGCCGCCCTTCTTGTCCCAATCTAAAAAAACACCTTCAGTCGTGTATTCATCAGCTTATTCCACACTGTCCACATGAAATTCAGCAAGGCCTTTGATGTCGATGTCAGACCATACTTGGAGTATTGTCTGCTTTTCCGGTTCCCGAATATGGGGAGGATGTCATTACACTGGACAGGAGGCTTCAGGAGGATGTTACCAGGACTGGGGGCTTGGGTTAAAATCAGAGAGTGGGTAAGCTTGGGCTATTCAGCTGTAGTGTAGGATGTTCAGGTGTGACCCCTTATCAAGGTAAATAATTCTAAGGAGCTTAAATAACGTTCTTTTTCCAAGAAATGGGAGTACAGAACCAGAGGCCTCAGATGGAAAGTGAGATGGGAAATCGGGTAACATTCTCAGAGAGAGGGAGGTTGTTGAACGGAATTTGCCCTCAGACGCTGTAGAAACAGGTAAAAAATAACATATTTTAAAATAAATACACAGATGGGGAATGGTTAGAGGGATGGGGGGGGGGGGGCAAACACACAAATGGGCCATGCTCAAGAAGACATCTTAGTCTTGCAGATTGATGAAGTGGGCCGTGAGTTCAACATCCATCAAACCCTCCCAGATCATCCTCCTGAGGAATCTCACCCTGGAGTCTGTCTGTGAAGTGTTGATGTGACGTCACGTCAGAGGGCAGCTCAGTGACACAGAACAGACAGACTGGGTAAGGACGGCAGATTTCAATCCTAAATGGGAATTTGTGCCTATAACTGTGGCCGTGTGTCACACTCTAATAGTATATCTGTGTGTGTGTGTGTGTGTGTGTGTGTGTGTGTGTGTGTGTGTGTGTGTGTGTGTGTGTGTGTGTGTGTGTGTTGATTGTGGTAAATATCCGTGTGGTGTGTATACACATTGAAGGATAGTGTGCACATTGAAGAATTTGTATGTTACAGTGTGTCATCACATGTCTGGTGTGTGTTGACAATGTGTCACACGTGATTGAGTTGTTTAAATGAATAAATTACTGTCTCTGAAGAGACTGGTTTCCAGGTTACTGAGGGAAATAACAATGTACATTGCTGAGGCTCTGACTACAATCTGCCAGTCCTTCCTGTGTATGTGTGTGAGGGAGCTTTGCCAGGCCGGTTATGCTGTGTGTGCTTCTCCCGAGATGAAATCTTGACTCATGTCAATGCTTGTTGGTGTGTCCGAGCTGATTCTCACAATGCTTCAATGAAGTGGTCTGATCACCATAAAACATAGGAGCAGAATTAGGCCATTTTCCTATCGAGTCTGCTCCGCCATTCAATAATTGATGATCCTTTTTTTCCCTCCTCAGCCCCACTACTTGGTCTTCTCCCCGTAACCTTTGATGCTGTGTCCAATCTAGAACCTATCAAGCTCTGCCTTAAATACACCCAACAGGTTCCACAAATTCACTAGCTGCTGGCACAAATTTCTCCGCATGTTTTAAATAGATTCCCCCTCTGTCTTGAGGCTGTGCCCTCTTGTCCTAAACTCCACCACCATGGGAAACATCCCTTCCACATCTACTCTGTCTGAGACTTTCAACATTCGAAAGGTTTCTAGGAATTTCAACATTTGAAAGGTTTCAATGAGATTCCCCCTCATCTTTCTAAATTCCAGCGAGTGCAGACACAGAGCTATCAAACGTTCCTCGTATGATAACCCTTTCATTCCTGGAATCATCCTTATGAAATGAACCTTCTGCAATGCCAGCACATCTTTTCTTAGACGAGGAGCCCAAAATTGTTCACAATACTCAAGGTGAGTCTTCAGCAGTGCCTTATAAATCCTCAGCATCACATCCCTGCTCTTGAAATGAATGCTATTTAAACCGATTGAATTCAATGCTAACATTGGATTTGCCTTCCTCACCAGTGACTCTACCTTCAAGTTAACCTTTAGGGAGTTCTGCAGAATGACTGCTGAATCCAATTTCGGCTCAGATTTTTTGATTTTCTCCCCATTTGAAAAAAAAATCTGCACATTATTTCTACGACCAAAGTGCAGGACCATGTATTTTCCAACATTGTATATAATTTGCCAATTTCTTTCCCATTCTCCTCATCCAAGTCCTTGTCCAGCCTAACTGTTTCCTCAACACTACCGGCCCCTCCGCCAATCTTCGTATCATCTGCAAAGCCTGGAAACAAAGCCATTTACTCTAGGACAAGAGGGTATGACTTCATGATTGAAGGACGTCCTTTTAGAACTGAGATGCGGAGAAATTACTTTAGTCAGTGTGTGTGGAGAATCTGTGGAATTTGTTGCGACATGTGGCTGTGGAGGCCAAGGCATATTTAAGGCAGAGATGTACCGGTTCTCATTTAGCCAGGGCATCAAATGGTATGGGGTGAAAGCAGGGGAGTGGGGATGTCCGGAAGAATTGGGTCTTCCCATGACTGAATATTGGAGCAAACTCAATGGGCCGAATGGCCTATTTCTGCTCCTATATCTTATTGTCTATTCCATCAGCTAAATCTTGATATACAGCATAAAATGAAGGTGTCCTAACACCTGTGTCCCTGAGGAACACGAGTCACTGGCAGCCAACCAGGAAAGGTTCCGTTTACTCCCATTCGCTGTTTCCTACCAATCAGCCAATGTTCTAACCATGCCTGTAACTTTTCTGTAATACCATGGCCTCTTAACCTGGTTACCACCTTCATGCGTGGCACTTTGTCAAAGGCCTTCCGAGATTCCAAGTATACAACATCCACTGCATCCCCTTTATCGATCCTGCTTGTAATCTCCTCAAAGAATCCCAACAGGTTTGTCAGGCAGAATATTCCCTAACGAAGCCATGCTGACTTGTCCTATCTTGTCCAGTGTCACCAAGTATTCCATAGCCTCATACTTAACAACTGACTCCAATTTCTTCCCAACCACAGAGGTGAGGCAAACTGGTCAATAATTTCCTTTCTGCTGCCTTCCTCCTTACTTAAAGAGTCAAGTGACATTTGCCATTTTCCAGTCCTCTGGCACCATGCCAGGGTCCAGTGATTTTGAAAGATCATTTGGAATGCCTCCATAATTTCTACTGCGACCTCTTTCAGAACACTGGGGTGCAGTTCATCTGGTCTGGGTGACTTATGTATCTTTGGGGCTTTCAGCTTTTTGAGCAGCTTGTCCCTTGTAACAGTAACTGCACTCACTTCTCTTCCCTCGCACTCTTCAACACCGGGCACAGTGCTGGTGTCTTCCACGGTGAATACTGGTGCAAAATATTTGGCTTATCTGCCATCTCTTTATCCTCTGTTATTATGCATCCAGCCTCATTTTCTAGCTGTCCTATATCCACTCTCATCTCTGTTTTATTTTTTTTACAATACTTGAAAAATAATTTGATATTGTTTGCTATCTTGTTTTCCAAAGATAGGTGTGTAAAAAGGGCCAGAAGGATCATTGGATACCAGAGTCACTCCAACCACAAACTGTACCAGTTGCTGCCATCCGGGATACGGTACCGCAGCATAAAAGCCGGGAGCAACAGGCTCCGGGACAGCTTCTTCAACCAGGCCAGTTCAATTCAAATCAATTTCTTGTTTATTTTTTCCCACCTTTTAGTTCCTCTCTGTAGATATTTAAAAGCTTCCCAATCCTCTCTCTTCCGAATAATTTTTGTTTAGTTGTATGCACTCTCCTTTGCCTTTACATTAACTTGTCAGCCATGGTTGTACTATTTCGCCATTTGAGTATTTATTTATTTTTGGAGTACATCTATCCTCATTTTCCCAGAAACTGACACCATTTCTGCTCTGCTCTCATCCCTGGCAGCATCTCCTTCCAATTTGCTTTGGCCAACTCCTCTCTCAGACCACTGTAATTTCTTTTACTCCTCTGAAATACTACAAAGTCAGACTTTACTGTCTCCTTATCAGATTTCAAGTTGAACTCAGTCATGTTGTGAGCTCTGCCTCCTAAGGTTTCTTTTAACTACTCACCTCTGGTTCAATACATAACACCCAATCCAGCAGAGCTGTTCCCCGAGTAGGCTCAACGACAAACTGCTCTAGAAAGCCATCACATTGCATTCAACAAACTCACTCTCTTGAAATCCTTTACCAACCTGATTTCCCCAATTGACCTGCATGTTGAAATCTCCCATGATTATCATAACATTGTCCTTTTCATCAGCCTTTTCTATTTCCAGTTGTAATCTGTGGGCCTCAACCCACTGACTGTTGGGAGGCCTGTATATGACTGGTGTCAGTGTCATTTTTACTTTTGCAGTTCCTTACCTCAACCCACAAGGATTCAACATCTTCCAATCCTATGTCACATCTAGCTGCTGATTTGCCAGCAGAGCCACACCACCCCCTCACCCGACCTTCCTACACCACCGATACATTGTGTAACCTTGGACATTCAGATCCCAACTACAACCATGATTCTGTAATGGCCACAATATCACACCTGACAATCGGTAATAGTGCAACAAGATCATCCACCTTATTTCTCATACTCCATGCATTGAGATATAACACTTTGTGTACTGTATCTGCTACCCTTTTTAAATCTGCATCTCTAATGCACTGACACTCACCCTGCTGGCTGACGTTTTGTCCTCGCATCTGTCCGCCATATCTGACAGTCTGACTGCACGCTATCTTTGCATTTTACCATCAGTCCTATCCCTTCACTCCAGTTCCCGACCTCCCCCCCAACAAATTAGTTCAGACCCTCCCCAACAGCTCTATCAAACCTCTCTGTGAGAATATTGTTCTCCCTCGGGTCGAGGTGCGACCTATCCCTTTTGAGCAGTTCGTTCCTCCACCAGAACAGATCCCGATGATCCAAGAACCTGAATCCCTGTCCCCAGCACCATCTTCTCAGCCATGTTTATCTGTCAGATTATCCTGTTTCTACCCTCACCAGTACGTGGCACAGGCAGCAATCCAGAAATTACAACACTGGGGGTACTGCTTCTGAGCTTTCTACCAAGCTCTCCAAATTCTATTTTCAGGACCTCTTTGCTTTTACTTCCAATGTCATTGTCATAAATTTACCAAGATATCTGGCTCTTTGGCCTCCCTCTCTAAAATGCTGCGGACACGATTCGAGGCATCCCTGACCCTGGCACCCAGGAGGCAACATACCATTCGGGTGTCCCGTTCACATCAATAGATTCTCCTGTCTGTTCCCCTGGTGATTCAGTCCCCGATCACGACCACTCCCCTCTTCGGCCTCTAACAACAGTGAGAGTTGCTGATCCGGAAGGGGGAAGACCTGTGTCAGTCAGGGTCTGCACTCACAGGGCACATGAAGGACTTGTGTATTTTCCTGACAATCCCGGTCACCACACTGATACTCATTTTTATTCCCTACAATATTATTGTCAGTATTAAATTCCCAGTTCCTCTGGTTAGATCCAAACTTATGTACTGGTGTGTTAGTGCATTCGCCTGGGATTGGAACACAGTGGTTCATCTGCCAGTCCCGTGTATTGGTTGTATTGTGACCCTGTGCTGGTGTGTCCAGGGGTCTGACATCTCCAGCTGACCATGTGACAGTGATGCCTCCCAGTCAGTGGGGTTGATGTGGAATAAACTTCAGTTCCCCTGCACCCCAGTATTATAGACAATCTTTGCCTCAAATTGGAAGTAAATTGATCTTCATAAACAAGGAGAAATGAATCTTTGTAAGTTTTACCTCGATTAATAGCATCAAGCATTTCTCTCAGCACTGTGTTCAACAAATAGAGGTGATCGAATTTTTCAACCGGTAGGGTCTCATCTGTCACTGACAATTCCTGGACATCGTCATTAATCCTGTAAATATTAAACTGCTGGTTATAAATTGCTATTCTGAACTATTTTCAAATCCATTCAGGGTTTCAGTAAAGAGCCTGTCCTACCTTCTGTTCCGACGAGCTTCCTCCTGAAATAAATAAAACACAAATCTGATTAGACTTGGACTTACTGTCCACATCCTGAATTTCATCCAAATCATTACAAGGTGTTGAAAATTCCCACTCCCACAATCACTCAGACACACGGACAATACAGAACCATGGGGTAAATGACAGGGAAAGTTTATGAATGTCAGACCATTACTGAGAGGAAGAAACTTACAGGGAGGACAGGACAGGCTGTGCATTATTATCTGGATATGACGTCAGTGTGATAGGATGGAGGAATTTAAGATCAGTGATGTATGTGATTGTGTGCAGGTGGAGGAAGTACCTCTATTTATGGGGAGACTCGTGGGGAGATGTAATTCCAGATGGATTTTAACAAATTCCACAAGAAATTTAGTGAGGAGGATGTGAAACTCGCTGTCACAGGAGTGGATGAAATGGAACAGCAGAGACTGACTGTAATGGGGAGGCTGGATAAACAGTTGAGGGACTAGGGAGTTCGGGGCACTGTTGCTGGGTGCGGTGAGTAGGTGGCAGGGGGCTTGTGAAGCAGGGATACTGATAGAAGATGGACCTAATGGCCTGTTTATGATAGAGAATGGGATATAATCCCATGTGAAATGTATCCAAAAAATAAAGAGACAGTGAAAGTTTCCATAATCTGACGGAAACCGGATACAGGAGATAAGTCTGATGTGTGGGTCAAATTCTTTGTTCTCACTGATTGACAGAGAGACCCTCACACCCACTGCATCAGACACACTCACAGCCTGTGACTGGAACCGGGTGTTAATGGGAGTTTTGGAGGATATTTAATGCGGTATTTAAGGAAACAGTCAGCAGCTCTGTGTTATGATCGGAGTAAATAATTTCAGAGAGATTTGCATTCTGTCCTGGGATGTACAGAAGTTGTGGAAGTCTAGTTTTGGGACAATAGACAATAGGTGCAGCAGTAGGCCATTCGGCCCTTCTAGCCAGCACGGCCATTCACTGTGATCATGGCTGATCATACACAATCAGTACCTCGTACCTGCCCTCTCCCCATATCCCTTGACCCCGCTATCTATAAGAGCTCTATCTAACTCTCTCTTGAAAGCATCCAGAGACTTGGCCTCCACTGCCTTCTGGGGCAGAGTATTCCACGTATCCACCACTCTCTGCGTGAAAAAGTTTTTCTGCATCACTGTTCTAAATGGGTTACCCCTTATTCTTAAACTGTGGCCTCTAGTTCTGGACTCACCCATCAGCGGGAACATGCTTCCTGCCTCCAGCGTGTCCAATCCCTTAATAATATTATTATGGGACAACAACAACCCTGAATAGTTACATCAATGGTCTGGTGAGAAACAGTTTACTGCCATTTGTAAATGCTGTGTGTAGGAGCAACACGTCTGTTTTCTGTCTGCATTGTATTCTGTGTTACGTGTTTATTATGGTAACTCGTCACGTGAGTGGGGACGTGGTAAAAGCGAAGGGAAAAAGTTCCGTATCTGTACTTTGTTCTGCACAGTTTTGAGCTGGGGACGGGTGGATGTCATTCTGTTCTTGACCGCTGTGTTGCAGCTTACTTTACAATGAATTACCCTGAAGTTTCATCGCTTCAAGATTATATTTTGCTAATGAAGGACTGAAAGCATATCGTGGACATTTTGAAATGTCATTATTGGAGTGATGGGAGGGTGCATCATGCAGGTATAACAGCTTGTGTGAGGTCGCCAGCAGCGGCAATTGATTTGTTAGAATTGGCCGCTGTGCTGTGTTTATTTCAAATATACCACTGTTTATTTCGTGCCCTTTGACAGAAACAAATTGAAATATAATCCCTCACCTTGAGAAATATCACACCATCTTTCTGATCCATCTGTTCCTTTAACTTAGTGATTTCCTCCTGAATACTCCTTATATTCTCTTGAAGTGTTAGAAGATTTTTCTCCATTGGGTTGAGAATCCTCTTCTCTTCTTCCCTGAGATCCCTGAGTAAGCTCTGCTCTTTCTCAGTGATAATCTGGCGCAGTTCAGCAAACTGGGATGTGATGTGGGACTGAAGGCTGTGTGACTGTTCCTGTCGAAGGAAAGGTGAAGATTAATATACTGCATTGCTGTGCTCTGTTTCCTTTTGTCGTTAAGTTCGGTCTATTAGAGTCTATGCTAATTCTGAGAGCATTCCCGTCAACACCATTCCCTCACGTTTTCCTGAAACCTACTCTCACTTATTGACCCATAAACTCCCATCTGATTCACACACACCCTCCCCACCTTCACAGGGTTAACGGTAATTAGCCATTCATTCGGCATGTCCTTGGGACGTGTCGGAATCTTTCGTGGTCACAGGGGGAGCATGCAAACTCCACACAGACAGCAGCAGAGGTCAGGATCGAACCCAGGTCACTGGAGCTGCGACACTCGGCTATTCTGCATTAAAGGGAGCAAAACTCGACAGTAAAATCAGAAATTCCGCTCAGGAAGCCTCACCTGAACTCCGGAAATCTTCTCTTTCTGTTGCTGCTCCTTTTCCTGGAAGTCTGATTCCTTTTTTGTGAGAGAGTCTAAGGAAGATTTTAGCTGATCCTGGAAGTCAGAGAGTGAAGGAAATAGAAACAAAGATGCATCAAAATAAACAGGTGATCAAACCCGATTATCACACAAAATGCCGGAGGAACTCAGTGAGTCAGGCATCATCTATTCAGGGGAAATAAACAGTCGGTGTTTCGGGATGAGACCCTTCATTAGGACTGGGAAGGAATGTGACAGGAGCCAGAATAAAATGGTTGGGGATGAGAACCAGCTGACAGGTGACGGGTGAGATAGCGTGAGGGGGACGTGGGGGAGGGTGATGAAGTGAGAAACTGGGAGGGGACAGGTGGAAGAGGTAAAGGGCTGGAGAAGTAGGAATCTAATACGAGAGGACAATCGACCATGGAACTGGGCTGTTTGCGGCCCTGAATGGTGACGAGGGAGGAGGTTAGGAGTCAGGTGTAGCAAAGGACAAAGGAAATATGTTAAGTTAACGTTAGTTTTTACCTTGTAGATTTTAACAGCTTCTTTAATCGGCCTGAAGCGGTGCTCTCTGTGCTCCTGCGCGTCTCTACAGATCAGACAGATCAGTGTCTTGTCCGTTTCACAAAACAGCTTCAATTCTTCCTCATGTTCCTCGCAGTGACGTTTACTTTCCTTCCCTTTCGGATTCAGGCTTAGATTCCGAACTTTTTGTGTCAGATTTGCTAAGGCCCGATTCACCCTGAGGGTGCGGTCAGCAAACTCCTCTCTACATTCCGGGCAGGAGTTTCTCTGCTCCCTTTCCCAATACCGTGTGATACAAGAGCGACAGAAGTTGTGTCCACACTCCAGTATAACCGGATCGGTGAAGAAATCCAGGCAGACGGGGCAAATTACCTCCTCGCTCAAACTCTCGGTCTCTCCTTTCGAAGCCATGTTAACTCCGGCACTTCCTGATTCAGAATGCTTTCACTTTCGGGGAGCTGCTGATCCCCTGCAGTACCGGGATTGTCCACTACGCGCGCTGCAGACTCGGGGAATCACACAACACACACAATGCTGGTGGAACACAGCAGGCCAGGCAGCATCTGTAGGGAGAAGCACTGTCGACGTTTCGGGCCGAGACCCTTCATCAGGACAGCAGTAATCGTGCTGCCCGTTGGAGAGATCTGGTGATGAGGCATTCTGCCAGATGGTCTGGACTGTCTGCTCAGGGAACCACTCCACTGTGTCCATCCAGTCCTTCTCCTGCAGTAACTGCAGGACATTCCGTGCTGACCACTGTCTGGTGTTCTTGTGGTCAAAGCTGCTGGTCTGAAAGAACTGTCACCAATTTCATTAACACAAGGTTCACATGGAGAAGCTTCCCGACTGAGACAGACACAGTCTCATGGGGTATTTACAGGGTAGGGGCAGGAATGATGTTTTTCCTGGCTGGGCAGTGGAACCAGGGATCGCAGACTCAAAATCCGAGGCCACCTCAGCAGGACTGAGATGAGGAGAAATTTCCCCAACACAGTGCAGTGAATATTTGGAGTTTTCTCCACAAGTTTCCTAAAGTAAACGGACATATTTAGGAGCTCGGCGATGTTGGGAACGTTTCAGGAAAGTGGCGCTGAGGTCAAAGTTCAACATGTTCTGAGTGAGGGGCAGAACAGTGCAACGGGCCGAGTGGCAACGCCTGCTCCTGTTTCTTATTTTCTAAATCACGAATTTACCTTTGCGCCTTGTTCTCCCTTGGCCTTCCGCCTGTCGGATTGCACAGGGGAGCGGTGAGAGCTCCGGAGATCCATCAGCAGCCGCTGCGGTTATTTCATGCTCTCGTTATTTTATCGGTGTTTCTCTGTTTTTGCACAGTTTGTTACCTTCAGCACTCTGGCTGATCTTTCACTGCCTGCTTCTGTTATGGTTACTATTCTATACTTTTTCTAAGTACGTCCGCAGGAAAATGCTTCTCGGGGTTGAATGTGGTGATTTATCTGTACTCTGATAATAAAATTTACTTTGAAATTTGAGTTTCGGGGATTTTCCTTTAATTCTGGGGACAAACTGTGACTGACATCTCCAGCTCCCAGCAGCAGCCCGTTCTCACACATACACAGCCAATCAGCGATCACCGCTGGTAGAGGGATGCTCTCATTGGCTGAGGGGTGTCAGTGGGCGGGACGCTGTTTGGACCGGGACCGAGTGGGCCGGAGACCGGGAGCTGCGCCTCGGGTTTCGGCTGCACCACCGGCGGGTCGTGAATCCTTTCGAAGGCAGAGCTGAAGCGACCGGCGGAGATTCCGTGAGATGTTTCAGCTACACGGAGGGCGCCCGGCCTTTCCCCGTCGAGGATCGGGGCCTGTTGTCTGGAGTTGTCTCCCAGACCCGTCCCTTCCTGCTGGGAGACGGGAGCTGCCCCGCAGCGGCTGCCGGTGGATCTCCGGAGCTCTCACCGCTCCCCTGTGCAATCCGAACGGCTGAAAACCAAGGGAGAACAAGGGGCAAAGGTAAACTCGTGCTTTAGAAAATAACGAACAGGAGCATGTCTGGCCATTCGGCCCGTTGCGCCTATTCCACCCTTTCCTCAGAATAGTCCTTTATTTTTAAATCTTTTTTTTGAGTTTAAACAAACATAAATGAAACACGAATACAAAGAGCTTGAGAGTACGTAATTAATAGGTTAAGGTATAAATAGAAATAGATGATAATAACCTCCCAAACTCATAGTGGTTACAAAAAAAGAGGAAAAAAATGAAAAAGAATCCTAACCGACATGGGCCATTGCATTATATCGATTATACACAGTAGCGTCAATAACTCCGCACCTCCACCCAAATAATTAAGGACAATAAAAGTCAGGTTCAGGAAAAGTCAGTTTAGTTTATATGAAAATGTTGAATAAATGGTCTCCAAGTTTCTTCATATTTAACTGAAGGGTCAAAGACAACACTTGTAATTTTTTTCTAAACTTGAACAAGAAATAGTTTGAGAAAACCACTGAAATATAGTTGGAGGATTAATTTCTTTCCAATTCAATAGGATAGAACTTCTAGCCATTAATGTAACAAATGCAATCATCTGCCGGGCTGGGGGGGAGGTGATAAACGACTATTATCCACCATTGGTAAACCGAAAATTGCAGTAATAGGATGTGGTTGCAAATTTGATATTCAGAACTGTTGAAATAATACCAAAAATATCTTTCCAATAATTTTGCAAACAGGGGCAAGACCAGAACATGTGGGTCAATAAAGCGACTTCAGAATGACATCTGTGACAGGCTGGATTAACATAAGAATAAAATCGAGCGAGTTTATCCTTGGACATGTGAGCCCTATGAACAACCTGAAATTGTATTAGGCATGTTTAGCACAAATAAAAGAAGAATTGATTAATTGTAAAATGTTCTCCCACTGCCCTGTGGGTATAAGACTATGAAGTTCTTTTTCCCATTCCTTCTTAATTGTTTCTGATACTCCTGGCTGTATTTTCATGATCATATTATAAATAATAGCTACTAAACCCTTCTGACAAGGATTCAGAGCCAGAATTTTTTTCTGTAATGTCCATTGGACATAATTTCAGAAAAGACTAACATTCAAGAAATTGCTAACTTGCAAGTATCTAAAAAAAAAAATGAGTTTTAGGCTGGATAGCTGTTCAAAGGACATAAAACTGTTATCTAAAAATAGATCACGAAAACATGTTATACGTTTTGTTTTCCATAACACAAAGGCTTAGTCCATAAAAGAGGGCTGGACAAAAAGTTAGATATAATAGGGGTTGATAAGATAAACTTATTCAAGCTGAAGAATTTACGAAATTGAAACCATATTCTTAGTGTATGTTTAACTACAGGATTAGTTATTTGTTTATTTGGTTTAGATAAAGCAAAAGGAGGCAAAGATCCTAAAATAGAAAACAATGAGAAGTCTTGTACAGATTTACACTCCAAATTTACCCATTGTGGGCAAGGTACTACAACCAATTCTCGTGTCCAAAATATTAAATATTGAATATTAACTGTCCAATAGTAAAATCTCAGGTTTGGCAAAGCAAAACCACCTTCCTTCTTAGGCTTCTGTAAATATATTTTACTTAATCTAGGATTTTTATTCTGCCAGACATACGAGGGTATTTTGGAGTCAATAATATCAAAAGAAGATTTAGGAATAAAAATTGTTAATGCTTGGAATAAATATAAAAATTTGGGTAATACTATTATCTTGATAGTATTAATTCAACCAACCAATTACGGAGATAATGGGGACCACCTGGTAACGAGTTGCTTGATTTGTTCAATTAAAGGTAAAAAATTAACTTTAAATAAACCCTTATGTTTCTTGGTAATTTTAATACCCAAATAAGTAAAATGATCTGTGACAACTTAAAACAGTAAGTGTTTATAAATTGGAACTTGCATATTTAATGGAAATAATTCACACTTATTAAAATTCAGTTTGTAGCCAGAAAAGCTACTAAACTGAGCAAGCAAGGATGAAACAGCAGGAATAGATCTCTCAGGGTCAGACATGTATAGTAGCAAATGATTAGCATATAATAATATCTTATAAGTCCCTTACCCACGGGTAATACCAAAAATATTAGGTGATTCACGAATGGCAATGGCTAAAGGTTCCAAAGCAATGTCAAATAATAGAGCACTTAAAGGGCAGCCTTGCCTCGTACCACGGGACAACTGAAAAAAAGGAGATCTTTGATTATTGGTAAGAAGTGAAGCCAAAGGTTTATAATACATTAATTTAATCCATGATATAAATTTCAAGCTAAAATTAAAATTCTGCAATGTATTAACTAAATATAGCCATTCAAATCTATCAAACGCTTTTTCAGCACCTAAAGAAATGACATTCTAGTATTTTAGATGAAGAAGTATAAATTATTTTAATTTATTTTCTAATGTTAAAAGATGTATAACAGATTTTAATAAATCCGGTCTGATCTTCAGAGATAATTTGAGATAATACATTTTCTCATGTAGTGGCCAAAATTTTGGTAAAAATCTTAGAATCCGTATTCAGCAAGGATATTGGCCAATAGGATGCAAATTCAGAGGGGTCTTTATCTTTTTTAACAATTGGATTAATGGAGGCATCATAAAAAGATTGTGGTTATTTACCTACAGTTAACGCATCTTTAAAAATTTTACAAAGCCAAGGAGCGAGTATAGAAGAAAAGAATTTAAAAATATTCAGCAGTATAACCGTCTGGACGAGGGGCTTTACCTGAATTCATTGAAAACGGGAGTGGGTTCCCCTTTCCAGACCCTGCCCGGGGACTTGTGCCACTCCTCAGGGTTATATATGGAACTTCTCGGACACGGACAGGGAGTGGGTTCCCCTTTCACAGGCAGACGCTCGATGGTGACCGGGAGCCACCAGAGGGGCTGATGTAATACAGGCCCTGGCACGGTGGGTCACTGAGGTAAGGGAACCCATTTGAATGACAGCCCGACTGCATGCGGATTTTGAGAATTTATCTGATAACTGCAGAGAAAAGGAGAATCCCTTGCGTACTTTATAGCTCGTTTTAAGGATACGTGAGAGTCCAATGCCGGCAAATCCCTGGACAGATCAGTGTGTCCAGCTGGCAGTGCAGACTTTTTTAAACTGTCTCAGGCCCAAGCCTGCCCACTCCATTAAGTAAACTAATCTCAATTCGCTGTGTCAGACCTGGCCCCGGGTGACATAAATTCTGATGAATAGGGAGCGCAATTGACTCTTTAAAGGGACTGTGGAAAAGCGAGAGTGTGCACAGAGAACCGGTAGTGAGGAGATGGAGTTCGGGTCCCGACGAAGAACCCAGAACGGGTGGCAGGATCGTGCGGACGGTGCAGATGAAGAGGACACTTGGCTAAGGACAGAAAAGGAGTTTGTAGAAAGAGGGGACATTAGGCCGGAGACTGTCGCACTGGAATCACAGACAAGAATAATAAGGGGCAGGAAGTGATTCTGGGTGACAGTGATACTCGATAGTGTACCACATTTACTATCCACAATTCCTTCGATCCCGGATAGGGCAGGCCAGAGGGGACAGATCACAGTGATACTCGACAGAGTACCACATTTACTGTCCACAATCCCTTTGGTCCCGGATAGTGCAGGCCAGAGGGGACGGATCACAGTGATACTCGACAGAGTACCACATTTACTCTCCACAATCCCTTTGGTCCCGGATAGGACAGGCCAGAGGGGACGGTGATACAGGCGGCTGTGATCAGGCTCACCATACAGGCAGGCTCTTTTCTCACTGCTGTAATCAGGTAGAAGGTACAAGAGCCTCAGGACTCGCCCCACCAGGGTCAGGAACAGTTACTACCCCTCAACCATCAGGCTGTGGAACAACACAGGATAACTGCACTCACTTGATGTCCATAGAGTTGCTCCCACAACAAATGATCGTACTGGGACTGTCTCAAAATGAGTGAAACAAGAGGTGGTTTAACTGAGACAGATTGTATTCCTGTCTCAGAATTAGAGAAATATAATCTCACAAGATATTTAAAGTGGATGTGCTGGAATGATGTTTCCCAGAAGGTGTGGAACCAGCACTCACAAACTCAGAATACGAGGAGAACTGAGCAGGACTGAGGTTAGGAGAAATGTCCTCACCCAGAGTGCAGTGAATCATTGCAATTATCTCCACAAGGTTTCGAAATTGAATAGACATATCCTGGGGCTCAGCGGTGATGGAAAGTTGCAGGAAAGTGGTGCTGAGGTCAAAAGTCAAGCATGTTCTGAGTTGAAGGACAGTGGTAGCGCAAGGGCCGAATGGCCACGCCTTCTCGATTTCTTGTTTTCTGAAACACTCGGTTACCTTTGTGCCTCACTGTTTCTTGTCCTGTCAGATTGAACAGGGAGAGCTGAGAGCACCGGACATCTATCGGCAGCCGCTGCGGTTATTTCATGTTCTCATTGTTTACTTGCATTGGCGAAGTTTGTTGTCTTCTGCACTCTGGTTGATCTTTCAGTGATCCAGATATAGTTACCATTCTGTAGCTTTGCTCTGCATGTTTGCAGGAGTTGTTTGTGGCGACTTATATGTACTCTGTTAGTTTTTGGAATCGTCACTTGGGGAATCTGAGGTGGAGGAGTATTTGGGGCTTATTTTAAATTATACATAGATATTATCCAAATAATGTTTATTTGACAAGGGTTAATTCTGATATTGAGACTAACTGTTCTTTTTGTGGTTGATATCCAGAGGATTTATTTCATCTGTTTTGGGATTGTGAATATGTTAAAACATTTTGGTTTGATGTTTGTCAATTTATAGATTAATTTATTAATGTGGATTTTACTTTTTGTTTTGAAAATGTCTTATTGGGTTTACTAGTAATACCAAATCTCACAGGGATCATTTCTCTATCATAAATCTTTTGTTAATTTACAGCAAATTTTGTATCCATAAATGCAAACACAGCAATAAGAAACCTTCATTTAGATTTTTACCTCAGACTTCAAACTATACGTTTATACTCTGAACACTTCCCTTAACCAGAAACCTGTAAAGACTGTACAAATCTGTCAATATTTTGTGTTATCTCTGTAAACGTTCTTGTTTTGTGACTCCTCTTAGATACAGTCCCTTCTGTCCAACAGTATTTAGAGCGGATTTCCTTGTTTATTTGTATATTTAAAGTTAATGGTTATATATTCGTTGCTGCTTTTATGTGATTCCCTGGCTTTGTTAGCATATGTTTAGTGTTTCTGTCTTTGTGTTCAATAAAAATTTAAAATATTAAAAAGTAATTATAAAATTTACTTTGAACTTTGAGCCTCGGGGAACTTGCTATGAGTCTGAGAACAAACGGTGACTGACATCTCCAGTTCCCGGCAGCAGTCCGCCCTCGGACACACTCACAGCCAATCAGCGAACACCACTGGGAGACTCTTGCCTCCATTGGCTGAGGAGTGTCAGTGGGCGGACCGAAGTTTGGAACCGGGAACGAGTGGACCCGGTGAGAGACCCGAGATTGGGAGCAGCTCCCCGGGTAAAGGCTGCAACAGCGGCCGGAGTTTTGAACCCTTCCGATGGCGGAGGTGAAGATTCGGGCGGAGATTCCGTGAGATGTTTCAGCCACACAGACCTTTCCCCGCCGTGGATCGGGGCCTGTTGTCCGGAGTTTCCTCCCGGTCCTGTCTCCTGCTGCTGGGATCCGGGAACTGGCCCGCAGCGGCTGCCGATGGAGCTCCGGTGTGTGAGCGCTCCCCTGTGCAAAAGGACAGGCTGAAGGTCAAGGGAGAACCAGGCGCAAAGGTAAACTCGGACTTTAGAAAAAGGAAACAGGAGCAGGCCACTCGGCCCGTTGCGCCTATTCCACCTTTTCCTCAGAGTAGTCCTTTCTTTTTAAATCTTTTTATTGATTTTAAACAGACATAAATGAAACATGAATACATGAGCTTGAGAATACATAATAGGTTAAGGTATAAATATAAATACATGATATTAACCTCCCAAACTCATAGTGGTTACAAAAAATGGATAAAATAAGGAACCCTCCCCCCCCCAAAAAAAAGGAAAAAATCCTAACCGACATGGGCCATTGCATTATATCAATTATACACAGTAGCGTCAATAACTCCGCACCTCCATCCAAATAATTAAGGATATTAAAAGTAAGGTTTAGGAAAAGTCAGTTTAGCTTATATGAAAATGTTGAATAAATGGTCTCCAAGTTTCTTCATATTTAACTGAAGGGTCAAAGACAACACTTGTAATTTTTTCTAAACTCAAACAAGAAATAGTTTGAGAAAACCACTGAAATATAGTTGGAGGACTAATTTATTTCCAATTCAGTAGGATAGATCTTCTCGCCATTAATGTAACAAATGCAATTATCCGCCAAGCTGGGGGGGGGGGATAAACGACTATTATCCACCATTGGTAAACCTAAAATTGCAGTAATAGGATGCGGTTGCAATTTGATATTCAGAACTGTTGAAATAATACCAAAAATATCTTTCCAGTAATTTTGAAAATAGGGGCAAGACCAGAACATGTGGGTCAATGAAGTGACTTCAGACTGACAACTGTCACTGGTTGGATTAACATAAGAATAAAATTGAGCGAGTTTATCCTTGGACATGTGACCCCTATGAACAACCTTAAATTGTATTAGGCATGTTTAGCACAAATAGAAGAAGAGTTGACTAATTGTAAAATTTTCTCCCACTGCACTGTGGGTATAAGAGAGTGAAGTTCTTTTTCCCATTCCTTCTTAATTATTTCTGATACTCCTGGCTGTATTTTCATGATCATATGATAAATGATGGCTACTTAACCCTTCTGGCAAGGATTCAGAGCCAGAATTTTTTCTATAATATCCATTGGACATAATTGCAGAAAATACTCACATTCAAGAAATTTCTAACTTGCTGGTATCTGAAAAAAAAAGAGTTTTAGTCTGGATAGCTGTTCAAAGGACATAAAACTGTTATCTAAAAATAGATCACGAAAACATGTTGTAGCTTTTGTTTTCCATAACACAAAGGCTTAGTCCATAAAAGAGGGCTGGAAAAAGAATTTAGATATAATAGGGCTTGATTATTCAAGCCAAAGAATTTATGAAACTGAAACCATATTCTTAATATATGTTTAGCTATAGGATTAGCTATTTGTTTATTTGGTTTAGATAAAGCAAAAGGAAGCGAAGATCCTAAAATAGAAAACAATGAGAAGTCTTGTACAGATTTACACTCCAAATTTACCCATTGTGGGCAAGGTACTACGACCAATTCTTGTGTCCAAAATATTAAATATTGAATATTAACTGCCCAATTGTAAAATCTCAGGTTTAGCAAAGCAAAACCACCTTCCTTCTTAGGCTTTGTAAATATTTTTTACTTAATCTAGGATTTATATTCTGCCATACATACGAGGATATTTTGGAGTCAATAATATCAAAAAAAGATTTAGGAATAAAAATTGGTAATGCTTGGAATAAATATAAAAATTTGGGTAATAATATCATCTTGATAGTATTAATTTGACCAATGACAGAGATAATGGGGACCACCTGGTAACAAGTTGCTTGATTTGATCAATTAAAGGTAAAAAATTAACTTTAAATAAACCCTTATGTTTCTTGGTAATTTTAATACCCAAATAAGTAAAATGATCTGTGACAACTTAAAACAGTAAGTGTTTATAAATTGGAACTTGCATAATTAATGGAAATAATTCACACTTATTAAAATTCAGTTTGTAGCCAGAATAGCTACTAAACTGAGCAAGCAAGGATGAAACAGCAGGAATAGATCTCTCAGGGTCAGATATGTATAGTAACAAATCATCAGCATATAATAATAAATTATAAGTCCCTTACCCACGGGTAATACCAAAAATATTAGGTGATTCACGAATGGCAACGGCTAAAGGTTCCAAAGCAATGTCAAATAATAGAGGACTTAAAGGGCAACCTTGCCTGGTCCCACGGGACAACTGAAAAAAAGGAGGTCTTTGATTATTGGTAAGAAACAAAGCCAAAGGTTTATAATACATTAATCCATGATATAAATTTCAAGCTAAAATTAAAATTCTGCAATGTATAAAACGAATATAGCCATTCAACTCTATCAAACGCTTTTTCAGCATCTAAAAAAATGACATTCTGGTATTTTAGATGAAGAACTATAAATTATATTAATAAATTTTCTAATGTTAAAAGATGAATAACAGTTTTTAATAAATCTGGTCTGATCTTCCGAGATAATTTGAGGTAATGCATTTTCTAATCTGGTGGCAAGAATTTTAGGAAAAATCTTAGAATCCGTATTCAGCAAGGATATTGGCCGATAGGATTCACATTCAGTGGGGTCTTTATCTTTTTGAAGAATTGGAGAAATGGAGGCATCATAAAAAGTTTGTGGTTATTTACCTACAGTTAACGCATCTTTAAAATTTTTACAAAGCCAAGGACCAAGTACAGAAGAAAAGGATTTTAAAAATTCGGCAGTATAACCGTCCGGACCAGGGGCATTACCTGAATTCATTGAAAAAGGGAGTGGGTTCCCCTTTCCAGACCCTGACCGGGGACTTGCCTGCACTCCTCAGGGTTACATATAGAACCACTCGGGCAGGGACAGGGAGTTAGTTCTCCCTTCCAGACCCCGCCCGGGGACTTGTACCACTCCTCAGGGTTATATATGGAACCTCTCGGACAGGGACAGGGAGTGGGTTCCCCTTTGCAGACCCTGCACGGGGACTTGTGTTACTGCTCAGGGTTATATATAGAACCTCTCGGACAGGGACAGGGAGTGGGTTCCCCTTTCCAGACCCTGCCCGGGGACTTGTGCCACTCCTCAGGGTTATGTATGGAACCTCTCGGACAGGGACAGGGAGTGGGTTCCCCTTTCCAGACCCTGCCCGGGGACTTGTGCCACTCCTCAGGGTTATGTATGGAACCTCTCGGACAGGGACAGGGAATGGGTTCCCCTTTCCAGACCCTGCCCGGGGACTTGTAACACTCCTCAGGGTGAGATATGGAACCTCTCAGACAGGGACAGGGAGTGGGTTCCCCTTTCCAGACCCTGTCAGGGGACTTGTGCCACTCCTCAGGGTTGTATATGGAAACTCTCGGGCAGTGACAGGGAATGGGTTCCCCTTTCCAGACCCTGCCCGGGGTCTTGTGCCACTCCTCAGGGTTATATATGGAAACTGTCGGACAGGGACAGGAAGTGGGTTTCCCTTTCCGGACCCTGCCCGGGGACTTGTGCCACTACTCAGGGTTATATATGGAACTTCTCGGACAGGGACACGGAGTGGGTTCCCCTTTCCAGACCCTGCCCGGGGACTTGTGCCACTCCTCAGGGTTATATATGGAACCTCTCGGACAGGGACAGGAAGTGGGTTTCCCTTTCTGGACCCTGCCCGGGGACTTGTGCCACTACTCAGGGTTATATATGGAACTTCTCGGACAGGGACAGGGAGTGGGTTCCCCTTTCCAGACCCTGCCCGGGGACTTGTGCCACTCCTCAGGGTTATATATGGAACCTCTCGGACAGGGACAGGGAGTGGGTTCCCCTTTCCAGACCCTGCCCGGGGACTTGCCTGCACTCCTCAGGGTTGTATATGGAAACTCTCGGGCAGGGACAGGGAGTGGGTTCCCCTTTCCGGACCCTGCCCGGGGACTTGTGCCACTCCTCAGGGTTGTATATGGAACCTCTCGGACAGGGACAGGGAGCGGGTTCCCCTTTCCAGACCCTGCCCGGGGACTTGTGTTACTGCTCAGGGTTATATATAGAACCTCTCGGTCAGGGACATGGAATGGGTTCCCCTTTCCAGACCCTGCCCGGGGACTTGTACCACTCCTCAGGGTTATATATGGAACCTCTCAGACAGGGACAGGGAGTGGGTTCCCCTTTCCAGACCCTGCCCGGGGACTTGTGCCACTCCTCAGGGTATATCTGGAACCTCTCGGACAGGGACAGGGAGTGGGTTCCCCTTTCCAGACCCTGCCCGGGGACTTGTGCCACTCCTCAGGGTTATATATGGAACCTCTCGGACGGGGACAGAGAGTGGGTTCCCCTTTCCAGACCCTGCCCGGGGACTTGTGCCACTCCACAGGGTTATATATGGAACCTCTCGGACAGGGACAGGGAGTGGGTTCCCCTTTCCAGACCCTGCCCGGGGTCCTCTGCCACTCCTCAGGGTTATATATGGAACCTCTCGGGCAGGGACAGGGAGTGGGTTCCCCTTTCCTGACCCTGTCAGGGGACTTGTGCCACTCCTCAGGGTTGTATATGGAAACTCTCGGGCAGGGACAGGGAGTGGGTTCCCCTTTCCCAGGCAGACGCCCGAAGGTGACCGGAAGCCACCAGTGGGGCTGATGTAATACAAGCCCTGGCACGGTGGGTCGCTGAGGTAAGGGAACCCATTTGAATGACAGCACGACTGGAAGCGGATTTTGGTGAATTTACCCGATAACTACAGAAAAAAGGAGAATCCCTTGCATACTTTATAGCTCGTTTTAAGGATACGTGAGATTCCAATGCCGGCAAACCCCTGGACAGATCAGTGTGTCCTGCTGGCAGTGCAGACTTTTCTAAACCTTCTCAGACCCAAGCCTGCCCACTCCTGTAAGTTAACTAATCTCAATTCGCCATGTCAGACCTGGCCCCGGGTGACATAAATTCTGATGAATATGGAGCACAATTGACTCTTTAACGGGACTGGGGAAAAGTGAGAGTGAGCACAGAGATCCGGTAGAGAGGAGATGGAGTTCGGGTCCTGACGAATAACCCAGAACGGGTAACAGGATCGTGCGTATGGTGCAGATGAAGAGGACACTTGTCACACTGATACTCGACAGAGTTCCACATTTACTCTCCACAATACCTTTGGTCCCGGATAGGACAGGCCCGAGGGGACGGATCACAGTGATACTCGACAGAGTACCACATTTATTCTCCACAATCCCTTTGGTCCCGGATAGGACAGGCCCGAGGGGACGGATCACAGTGATACTCGACAGAGTACCACATTTACTCTCCACGATCTCTTTGGTCCCGGATAGGACAGGTCAGAGGGGACGGTGATACAGGCAGCTGTGATCAGGCTCACCACACAGGCAGGCTCTTTTCTCACTGCTGTGATCAGGTAGAAGGTACAAGAGCCTCAGGACTCGCCCCACCAGGGTCAGGAACAGTTACTACCCCTCAACCATCAGGGTGTGGAACAACACAGGACAACTGCACTCACCTGCTGTCCATCGAGAGGCTCCCACAACAAATCATCGTACTGGGACTGTCTCAAAATGAGTGAAATAGGAGGTGGTTTGACAGAGACAGATCGCATTCCTGTCTCAGAATTAGAGAAATACAATCTCACAGGATATTTACAGCGGAAGGGCTGGAATGATGTTTCCCATAAGGTGTGGAACCAGCGGGCACAGACTCAAAATCCGAGAACAATTCAGCAGGGCTGAGATGAGGAGTAATTTCCTCACCCAGAGTGCAGTGAATCACTGCAATTATCTCCACAAGGTTTCGGAATTGAATGGACATATCCTGGGGCTCAGCGGTGATGGGAAGTTGCAGGAAAGTGGTGCTGAGGTCAAAAGTCAAGCATGTTCTGAGTGAAGGGCAGAAGAGGCGCAAGGGGCCGAATGGCCACACCTTCTCTATTTCTTATTTTCTGAAACACGAGTTTACCTTTGCGCCTCACTATTTCTTGTCCTGTCAGGTTGAACAGGGAGTGCTGAGAGCACCGGACATCTATCGGCAGCCGCTGCCGTTATTTCATGTTCTCGTTGTTTATTTGCATTGGCGAAGTTTGTTGTCTTCTGCACTCTGGCTGATCTTTCAGTGATCCAGATATAGTTACCGTTCTGTAGCTTTGCTCTGTATGTTTGTAGGTGTTGTATGTGGTGACTTATATGTACACTGTTAGTTTTTGGAACAGTCGCTTGGGTAATCTGAGGTGGAGGAGTATTTGGGGCTTATTTAAAACTATGCATAGATATTATCCAAATAGTGTTTATCTGACGGGTTAATTCTGATATTGAAACTAACTGTTATTTTTGTGGTTTATAACCAGAGGATTTTTTTCATCTGTTTTGGGATTGTGAATATGTTAAAACATTTTGGGTTGATGTTTGTCAATTTATAGATCATTATATTAATGTGGATTTTACTTTCTGTTTTGAAAATGTCTTATCTGGGTTTACTAATTTTACTTTGAACTTTGAGCCTTTGGGAACTTGTTTTGTTTCTGATATCAAACCTTGACTGACATATCCAGCAACCGGCAGCAGCCCGTCCTCGGACACACTCACAGCCAATCAGAGAACACCCCTGAGAGACTCTTGCCTCCATTGGCTGAGGAGTGTCAGTGGGTGGGATGCTGGGCGGACCGAAGTTTGGAACCGGGAACGAGTGGACCCGGTGAGAGACCCGAGATTGGGAGCAGATCCCCGGGTAAAGGCTGCAACAGCGGCCGGAGTTTTGAATCCTTCCGATGGTGGAGGTGAAGATTCGGGCGGAGACACCGTGAGATGTTTCAATCACACAGGGGGTGCCCGGTCTTTACCCGCCGTGGATCGGGGCCTGTTGTCCGGAGTTTCCTCCCGGTCCTATCTCCTGCTGCTGGGATCCGGGAGCTGGCCCGCAGCGGCTGCCGATGGAACTCCGGTGTGTGAGCGCTCCCCTGTGCAAAAGGACAGGCTGAAGGTCAAGGGAGAACCAGGCGCAAAGGTAAACTCGGACTTTAGGAACAAATAAACAGACTTTCCTTCTTTTCCGCCTTTCACACAGAACATGCCTGATCTTTGACCTCAGCGCCACTTTCACGCAACGTTCCCAGCATCGCAGAGCCCTAAAATTTGACCTTCAAATTTAGAAACCTTGTGGAGAAAATTCCAAAGTTTCACTGCCCTCTGGATGAGGAAATTCCTCCTCATTTCAGTCGTGCTGAGGTGTACTCGGATTCTGTGACCCCCATTCCTCACCACAGCCAAAGGAAACATCATTTCTCCCTCAACACTGTCAATACCCTGTGAGACTCTGTCTGTCTCAGTCAGACGGCCTTTTATTTCTCTAATTCTGAGACAGGCCCGGTTAGTATAATCTCTCCAAGGACACTACCTCACCTCCTAAATCAATCTGGGAAATCCCTTCATTCCCTTCATCCCACAAGCTGACTCCGGGAGGGAGACCAGACCTGTGCAGTGTTCCATGTACGCTCTCACCAGGACCCCATATACCTTCAGAGGAGATCGTTATTCTTCTATTCAAACCTTACTTCCCATTCAATGCTCTTCATTTAATATCGAACTCAAACAGTGAACAGACACAACACAGCCTCAGCCATGAATTTAAAGGGCAGGTGTTGCAACAGTTTGAGCTTCATACCGGGGGCCATGGAGCAAGCAGGGTGTCACAAAGGGAGGAATGTGGGAGTGTTGTATTCTGAGCCCAGCTGTGTGTGTTGGTGTATCAGAATCAGGTTTAATATCATCCGCATATGTGGTGAAATTTGTTCCTTTGTGTCTGCAGTACATTGCAATACATAGTAATAAAAACTATAAATTAGAACAAGTATTTATAAAATTAAATTTGAAATGTAGTGGCAAACGTGAGGGAAAATACTGAGGAAGTATTCGAGAGTTCATTGTCCTTTTAGAAATCTGACGGTGGAGGGAAGAAGCTGTTCCTGAGACATTGAGTGTCTCTTCACGGTCCTGTAGCAATGAGCCGAAGGCATGTCCTGGGTGATGGGGGTCCGTAATGATGGATGCCACCTTTTTGTGGCCTCATCTTTTGAATGTGTCCTGGATGCTGTGGTGCCCATGAAGGAGCTGGCTGAGTTTACAACTTTCTGCAGGATTTTCCAATCCGGTGCAGTGGCCTCTCCACACCAGGCAGTGATGCAACCAGTTAGAATGCTCTCCACAGTACATCTGTAGAAATTTGCAAGTGTCTTTAGTGACAGACCGATTCCCCTCAATCTCCGAATGAAATATAGCGGATGTTGTGCCTTCATTGTAACTGCATCAATATGTTGGGCCCAGGATGGTTCCTCAGAGATGATGACATGCAGGAAATGGAAACTGCTCACACTTTTCACTTCTGATCCCACAATGAGGACTGGTGTGTGCTCCCTTGACTTCCCATTCCTGAATCCACAATCAATTCTTTGTCTTCATGATGCTGAGTGCAAGGTTGTTGCTGTGACACCACTCAACTTGCTGATCTATCTCACTCCTGTACTCCTCCTCGTCACCATCTGAAATTCCACCAACAATAGTTGGGTTGTCAGCAAGTTTGTAGATGAGTCTAGACACACAGACGTGGTGCAGAGAGAGTAGAGCAGTGGGCTGAGCACGCATTGTTGAGTTGTGCCGGTATTGATTGTCAGCAAGGAGGAGATGTTATTTCTGATCCACACAGACTGGGGTCTCCTGGTGAGGATCCAGTTGCAGAAGGAGGTGCAGAGGCCCAGGTTTTGGAGCTTGTTGATTACAATTGAGGGTCTGATTGTGTTGAACGCTGAGCTGTAATCAGCAGCCTGACTTGTGCATTGCTTTTGTCCGGGTGATCTAAGGCTGAGAAGAGAGCCTGTGAGATTGCATTTGCTGTAGACAGATTGTGGTGATCGGCAAATTGCAGTGGGTCCAGGTCCATGCACAGACAGGAGTTGATTCCAGTCAGGACCAACCCCCTCAAAGCTCTTCATCACAGCTGTGTGTCTGTGTGTGTGCGTACACGCTTGAAACAGTGATCCCAGTTTGATTCAGGAATCTTTCCTGTAGCTGGGGTACCTCAGAAGAGGGGTCATTGTGATGGGACGATCATTCTGATCAGAGCCAAATCATTTAGCCAGTCGATGCTGAACCTTTAGAAATTACAAAGCACATGTGTGTTTGAGAGAGTAATTTAAATGTAGAATTCAAAATTTACAAAGTAAGTTTATTATCGATTTTTACGCATGTCACCATGTTCAATCCTGAGATATTTTTTTTTCGGACAAACTCAGTAACTCAAAGAATCATGATTGAATCAATGAAAGCCCGAACCCAACATTGTAGACAAAATACAATGTGCAAAAGACAACAAACTGTGCAAATACAAAAGAAAAAAAAAAGTAATAAATAATTACCATGAACAGGTGATGAAGAATCTGTGAATGTGTCCATGGGTTATAGGAACAGTTCAGTGATGGAGCAATTGAATTTGAGTAAGATTATCTCCTCTGTTTGAAGAACTTGATGTTTGAAGGGTGATAACAGTTCCTGAACCTGGTGGTGTGGGTCCAGAGACTCCTGCACTTTCTTCCTGATGGCATCAGTGAGAAGAGATCATGTTTCACATGGTGGGTTCCTTGATGATAGTTGTAGCTTTCCTATGACAGCACACCAGAGAAATGTGCGCAGTGGTGGGGAGGGTTTTACCCGTGATGTACTGGGCCGTATCCACTACTTTCTGCAGGATTTTCCTTTCAAGGGCTTTGGTGTTTCCATACCAGGCCATGATGCAACCACTGAACATATTCTCCACACACACCTGCAGAAGTTAGTCAAGGTTGTAGATGTCATGCTGAATCTTTGCAAGCTTCTAAGGAAATGGAGATGTTGCTGTGCTTTCTTCGTAATTACACTTCCATGCTGGGCTCAAGACACATCCTGGAAAGTGATGCCACTGAGGAATTTAAGGTTGCTGACCCTCTCCGCCTTTGATCTCTGATGAGGACAGGCTCACAGATCTCCTGGTTCCTCCTCCTGAAGTCAATAATTAGCTCCTGGCTCTTGCTGATGATTGCCATAAGACCATCAGATATAGGAGCAGAACTAGGCCATTTGGCCCATCGAGTCTTCTCCGCCATTTCATTTTAGCGGATCCAATTTCCCTCTTGGCCCCAATCCCCTGCCTTCTTCTGGTAGCCCATCATGCCCTGACCAGTCAAGAAACTATCAACCTCTGCCTTAAATGTACATGAAGATTTGGCCTCCACAGCTGCCTATGATTCACTATCCATAGAATCCATAGATTCATTACTCTCTGGCTAAAGAAATTCCCCCTCATCTCCATTCTAAAGACACCCCTCTATTCTGAGGCTGTGTCCTTTGGTCTTAGACTGTCCCAAAATAGGAAACATCCTCTCCGTATTCACTTTAAAATCCTTTCACTATTTGATATATTTCAATTAGGTCTGCTCTCATTCTTTTGAATTCCACTCAACACAGGCCCAGAGCCATCAAATACTCCTCATATGACAACATATTTAATTTGGGAATCATTTACGTGAACCTCTTTTGGATACTCTCCAGTTTCAGCACATCTTTTTCTCAGATGAGTCCAAAACTGCTCACAGTACTCCCAGTGAGGCCTCACCAGTGCTTACAAAAATTTCAACATTACATCCCTGCGTTTATATTCAATTCCTCTTGAAATGAATTCTGACATTACATTTGCCTTCTTCACCACAGACTCAATTTGCAAATTGACCTTTAGGAAGTATTTGGAAAATAGTCAGCCCTTTCATTTCTTCTACCAAAGTGCATGCTGATACCCTTTGCTGACACTGAATTCCATCTCCCACTTCTTCGCCCATTCTCCTCATCTGTTGATGACCTTCCATAGTCTCTCTATTTCCTCAAAACGACCTGACCCTCAACCATCTTCATAGTACCTGTAAACTTTGCAGCAAGGTCATCAATTTCATCATGCACATCAGTGACATTTAACAGAAATAGTATCAGTCCCAACACTGACGACTGTGGAACCCACTCATCAAAAGGCTCCCTTTACACCCACTCTTTGCTTCCTCTCAGTCAGCCACGGCTTTGTCCATGCTGGAATCTTTCCGGTAATACCATGGGCTCGTGGGTTGTTAAAGCAGTTTCGTGTGTGGCATCATGTCAGAAGCCGTCTGAAAATCCAGGTGAACAACATCAATCGATTCTCCTTTGTCTGTCCTGCTTGTTATTTCTTAAAATAATTTCTACAGGTTGGTCAGGCAAGGTTTTCCCTTCAGGAAACCATGCTGACTGTGGTCTATTTTATCTTGTGACACGGTACTCTCAGAGCTCATCATTAATAATCGACTCCAACATCTTCCCAATCACTGCGGACAGACTAACTGGCCTATAGTTTCCTTTCTTCTGCCTCTCTCCCTTCTTGAAAAGTGGTGTGACATTGGCAATATTACATTCTTGAGGAACCATTCTGGAACATTGTGATTCCTGAATGTTCATTACTAATGGGGCCACAATCTTTTTAGCCACCTCTTTCAGAAAGCTGGGGTGTACACCATCTGGGTCACGTGACTTATCTAACTTGGCCTTCCAGTTCCTCAAGAACCTTCACTCTGGTTCTGGTAACTTTGCACACTTCTGGCTCCTGACACCCGGAAGTCCCACCATTCTGCTGGTGTCTTCCTCTGTGAAGACAGACACAACACACTTATTCAGTCTGTCTACCATTTCTTTGTTTCCCATCACTGCCTCTCCAGCATCGTTTTCCAGCCACCCGAGACTTTATATTAGATAAAAATTGGGATGTGTGTGCTTTAATTGGACAAGAGTGTTGCACCAACACACCAGACAAATCTGAAAATGTAACTCACCTGATGGATTATATTTGAGAGGCAGCAGATAGAATGAGAGAAGTGGGAGAGCAGTTCCACAATGATAACCCCTCAGTAAGTCAGTGGCCATTTGGGACTCTGGGACGATGGTGGGATACTGGTTTACATTGTACAGTTCCACAATGATAACCCCTCAGGAAGCCACTGGCCATTTGGGACTCTGGGACGATGGTGGGATACTGATTTACATTGAACAGTTCCACAATGATAACCCCTCAGGAAGCCGGTGGCCATTTGGGACTCTGGGACGATGGTGGGATACTGGTTTACATTGTACATTTCCGCAATGATAATCCCTCAGGAAGCCATTTTTGGAATCTGGATGAGAGAATACGGTTTTACATTATGGAATAACCATTAGAGTAATAATAATCAGATTATGATTATTTTACTCTTCCATGTGACCGAAATGAGGGGACAGAAGGAATATTTTGTAAACGCTGTGTTTGAAGTCCCCTCCCATCCCTGGTGAGAATGGAGGTGAACTTACCCCCGGCAGGTAATAAAGAATAAAGCTGCTTGATGAAGAAACACTCAGTGTTGGGATTGTGTTCTGTGAGTCTCAGCAGAGAGATACTTGACAGGGGGTTAGGGGTGAAAGATGGGGAGTTTATGGGGCACATGAGGGGATACCTCTTCACTCAGAGGGTCACAGGAGTGTGAAATGAGCTTCACCCACCCACAACGTCTGCCCCCGAATGAGGTGGAGCCCAAATGGCGGGTCCCTCAAATGAGCTGCTGCCAACCGGAGACCGGGGTCTTCGGGCTGGTTTGTTGCCGCCAGAGAACATGATGTGTGTCCCTGGTGATGGACCCACTGACGGTAGGTGTCGGCGCTGGGGGCGGGGGGTGTTAGTGTTGTACTTGTACGGGTGGGTAGAGATATGTCAGAGCCAGCAGATGCCAGACAAGGGCTCGTCCTTTATTCTGGGATGTCCTGGTATCAGTCGTAACGGGGTTTACCCGACGGTGCAGTCTGGGAGGTCAGGAACTGGGCCGTCTCCAGTGCCAGTACAGTCACTCTCAGCTGAGCCTGGAGTGGGAGCAGGGACGGTTCCTGTTGGGTTACGGACATGAAGGTCCAAACCCGGGGAGACGCCATTGTCAAATTTCACCAAGAAACAATCAGGCCAAACAACTTCAGGCAGAACTGCTCAGGATGACAAACAGACATCAGTACACAGAAATGACAACTTTTAAAATCAGAAATAAACCAATGTAAAAACAAATTTAAAACCAGCTCCTTTGCCTGGGTATGGGTGGAATGGAAATGGTCCCGACGCAAATGAGGTGGTTTCACACCGTCTGCACGACTCAGTCGCCCCATTGAAGGAGTCGCAGTGGCGATTGAGTTCGCACTGAGAGGGGGATTGGACACGGAGTGAAAGGCCTGATGAGGGTCGGTTTGATTGCCAAGGGGATCTGCTGTCTTGTCTTGTGGGCTGGCCACTTACGGCTTCCTCACCGGCTCAGACACTGAAAGCCCGTGTTTCCCTGCATCCCACCCCCCCCCCACCCCGGATCCAGGCAGTCTCGTCCCCCTGGGAGATGAAAGAGAAAGTAAATTCATCCGCTTACAACTGGACAATGATGTATGTTAATTATTTGGAGAATGCAGATCAAACAATTAGTGAGGTTGTGGATGTCACCTAAACCGGTGTGTGGAGAAAGTGAGGGTTGTCTAAGGTTACAGTGGGATCGAGACCAGTTGGGAAAGTGGGCCGAGGAATTGCAGGTGGATCTTAGCTGTCACTCAGAAACAGTTCTTCAGGGGGTCAAAGACCACTGAGACACGAAAGAGAGCTTTTCTTGGGCTCTGGATTCAAACAGACAAGACTGGTGCACTCGTACCAAGGCAGAATATAAGTTGTTGCTCCGCCACCCTGCGGGTGCAGTCATCAATTAGGAGCAACTTCGCACCATCCTCCACAAGTCTGACTTACCAGTCAGCAAGCATTTTAATTCTTCATTCCCAGTCCTGTTCCGCCGTGTCGATCCGTGGACTCCTCTTGTGCCAAGATGAGCTCCTCTCCCCGTGGAGGAGCAACACATTATATTCTGTCTGGGTACCCTCCAATCTGATGGCATGAACATCGATTTCCACTCAGGAGAACAAATTACCGTCACCCTCCTCTATGCCCCACTCTGACCTTGTACTTCTCACCTTCCTACACTCCTCCCGGGACCCTCCTCACGCCCTCTCTCTGGTCCACTCTCCCCTCCTATCAGATTCTTTATTCTCCAGCCCACCCTTTCTTGACCTTCCCCACCCACCCGGCATCAAATTCCAGCTCGCCTCTTCCCCTCCCCCACCACATTTCTCTTCTGGCACCTTCCCCCGTGCTTCTCTGCCCTGCAGAAGGCTTTCTGCCAAAAAACGCCGTCTGTTTATAATTTTCTATAGATGCTGCCTGAAGTGCTGAGTTCCTGCAGCGTTTTGTGTGAGTCGCTTTGGATTTCCAGCATTTGCAGACTTTCTCCTGTTAGTTCCAGAAATCGCCGTCCGTGACCAGACGATCACATGCGCATGCGTAAGGTCGCGGTGAGTTTCGCGCGTGCGCACGATGGACAGCTTTAGTCCTTGTGGGAATCACCTTTGTTCCATCTTGATCTGGACCTTTCTACCTGTGAGAACTTGTTTAGTACCATTCGCTTTGGGTACATAATGATACCAATTACCTTTGGCCTGGGTAACAAGTGACCTGTAGCGTTCTCATCACAAATATGCCACACTCCAATGAGAACAAGGACTGCCCTCCCCATCATGTTCATTGGCATTGCCTCTGATGGGCTCTCCACCATCAATCACCTGTGCGGAGGGGCAGAGTAATTTGAAACTCTCCAGGGTTTGCCATGTAACATCACATGCTCTTTGTAGTGCTGTCGTACATGACCAGAACTTGAAATAATACCAATGTTTTCTCTAATTTATTTTTCTCAGAACGTATGGACCGAGTATTTGTCTGAAAGTTAAATGTTTAAACATCATGAAAACAGCACGGCATCAACAAAACACCAGCTGTGCAGCAGCAAAGGCTGTCTGTGTGGGAACATTTCAGTTACTGCGCAGCTCGGAATAATATGGGACAGAGAATAATACTAATGGAAGGAATCAGCCTAAGCTAAGTCACAGATTGAAATTCCCATTCTCACACACAGGAAAACTGTTGGGGAATTAGATGGACAGACCAGTTGCCGGCGTCATGAGCAGTTGGAAGGAGAATTTTTCCCCCAACTTGGGTTGATCCTCGCTGTAACAGTGTGATGTTAGAGTTCAGAAAGGAGATTAAAATTATTTCATAATATATCGGCTGTGAAAATTAATCAGATACAGGAGCAGAATGAGGTCGTTTGGCCCATCGAGTCTGCTCCACCATTTCATTACAGCTGATCCATTTCCATCTCAGCCGCACTCTCCTGCCTTCTCCCCATATCCCTTCCTGCCCTGACTAATCAAGAATCCATCACCCTCTTCCCGAAAATAGACCCAATTACTTGGCCTCCAGAGCAACTCATAGCAGCAAATCCCACAGAGTCACCACGCTCCGGTTAAAGAAATTCCTCCTCATCTCCATTCTGAAAGAACAAAGCTCGATTTTGATGCTGCGTCCTCTGGTTTTCGACTCCCCCACTCTTGTCAACAAACTCTCCACATCCACTCTATAGAGACTTTTCAATGTTCGATAGATTTCATTATTCTGAACTCCAGTGAGTAGAGGCCCCGAGCCATCAAATGTTCTTCATCAGACAAGCCCTATAAATCCTGAAATATTTTTGTAAATTTCCTTTGAACGCTCTGCAATGTAAGTACATCTGTTCTACTTAAGGGGCCTGAATCTGCTCTCAACAGTCCAAGTGAGGCCACATTTTATAAATACTCAACAATACATCTTTGCTTTTATATTCTCCTACTCTTCAACATTATTTCCTCTCTATTGCCTCTAACAAAGTGGATGACCATACACTTCTCTGAATGATGACTTTCATTTATTGATGTCTTTTGTAAATCTTTTTTACAGGTTAGAAATGACAAAAATTGTGTACGGGAATTTTAAGCAGAACAACATGTCAGTTTGCTGTCTCTGCCCAGATATTTAAGGAGTTACTAGATATTTAACAATGTATCACTGTTGATCCTTGGAGATGAAGAATTTTGTCATCACAGCTGGAAAAGTGCTTTGTGTCTGAAATGAAGTTTTCTGTTGTAACTCACTGAAATCCACTGGAACCGGGGAGCTGAGAACACACCAGCATTTGTTCACTGGAGATCAGTTCTTCAACTACATTGATTGTGCAAGGGGTTTACTACATCTGATATTTGATTTATGAATTGACAAAGAACTGTGGGAAGGGATTCACTCTTCACTCACTCATCTCACCTGCATGCACAACAGCGAGTTCACACTGATAAGATGTCGTTCACCTGCGCTGATTGTGGGAAGGGATTCCCTCGGTCATCCAGCCTACTGACACACCAGCGAGTTCACACTGGTGAGAAGCCGTTCACCTGCTCAGACTGTGGGAAGGGATTCACTCAGTCATCGCAACTGCGGAGACACCAGTCACTTCACACTGGGGAGAAGCCATTCGCCTGCTCGGACTTGTGGGAAGGGATTCACTTGGTCATCTGAACTGAAGATACATCAGCGAACTCACACTGGGGAGAGGCCATTCACCTGTTCAGACTGTGGGAAAGGGTTTATTCGGTCATCTCAACTGAAGGTACATCAGCGAGTTCACAATGGGGAGAGGCCGTTCACCTGCTCAGTCTGTGGGAAAGGATTCACTCAGTCTTCTGTACTGAAGGAACATCAGCGAATTCACACTGGGGAGAGGCCATTCACCTGCTCAGACTGTGGGAAAGGATTCACTCATTCATCTGTACTGAAGGTGCATCAGAGAATTCACACTGGGGAGAGGCCGTTCACCTGCTCAGACTGTGGGAAGAAATTCACTGACTCATCCAGGCAACAGGCTCACCAGCGAGTTCATACTGGAGAGAGGCCGTTCACCTGCTCAGACTGTGGGAAGGCATTTACTCGGTCAGTTGAACTGAAGACACATCAGCGAATTCACACTGGGGAGAGGCTGTTCATCTGCTCAGACTGTGGGAAAGGGTTTATTCGGTCATATCAACTGAAGGTGCATCAACGAGTCCACACTGGGGAGAGACCGTTCACCTGCTCAGACTGTGGAAGGGGATTTATTCAGTCATCTCAACTGATGATACATCAGCGTATTCACACTGGGGAGAGACCATACGCCTGTTCTGATTGTGGAAAGAGATTCAGTCAGTCATCCGACTTACAGACACACCGACGAGTCCACACTGGGGAGAGGCCATTCTCCTGCTCCCAATGTGGGAAGAGATTCTCTCAGTCATCCCACCTTGTGACGCACTACCGAGTTCACACTGGGGAAACTGTTTAAACAGGCGACAGGCTACAGGCTGGATATTTCACCATCACAGTTGCTGAATCAAGTTCAAAAGTGAATGTTGATGCCGAACTCGGCAATTACTGCTGCTGTTTATCAAACCCAGTTCTGCACTTTGTTCACTGGGCGTGGGAGGTAATCCTCGGCTAATGTTCACGTTTAATGGGACTGGAGTTTAATGGTTTGGATCTGTGACGCAGAAATCAGTTCTAATTTCTCCTTTCTCTCCCCAGAATATCATCTCTTATAACTGTCACAAGGCCAAAATGTACACTTCCCTATTAAGCTTCAGAGTGGGCAGTGCTGCCGGCCTTTCTGTTACTTTCATGCCCCAACGGATCAACTCGCCACCCACTCAGCAGTATCCAACAAGGTGTTCTGCTGAGGAGAATGCCCACAGGACAGCCCTGCACTGTCTTCCTAATGACCCTTACCTCTGCTGGTGGTCACGCTTCTCCTGTCCGAAGCTTGTACTCTGGGTGTGGCCATCTCTTCAGATGTTTCATTGATAGTATCTTCAGGCTCCCGAATGACCCTGAGTACATCCAACTCCCTGAACCAGTCAGTCCGGCGCTGTAATTGGGTGCACTTCCTGTAAATAGTCATCTGAAAACTGTCGGATGTCCAGAGTTCCCACATCTGACTGGAGGAGCATCCCATCCTGACTGCTCTGCACCAAAATACACCACTGTCTGAATGAATTAACATATGCAAGAAAACATCGAACGTGAATGGGTCAATGACAGTGGAAGTAGAGTGATCAATTGTCTGTGTTTTTGTCATGAGGTCGAAGGAATAGAGGCTGCCATTTTGTGAAGCTGCTCTGTAACCCCCATTTTGTGAACTGATTGCTATGGGATAACCTGATCAGATCAACTTTACACAAGAAGTTACTGGTATTCCCATTGTAAGCCTGAAATCACTCTCACATAAACTGTCTATTATGTACACTGTCAGGTTTTCAGAAGTAATCTCTTTATCTCTGAACCTGAAGTCTCTCTGAGATAAGGTATGGATTATGTACAGTGGCAGGTCTGCAGAAGGAATCTCGTTATCTCTGAACCTGAAGTCACTCTGAGATAAGGTGTGTATTACGTACAGTGGCAGTTCTGCAGAAGGAATCTCGATATTTCTGCTGAGCGTCTGAGCGACACAGTTTGTCTGTTTGAAACCATAGTGGAGGAGAACAAAATAAATTACCTTTGGCATGATGTTGTGTAGCCCTTGGACTACATCCAATGGAAATCTGTTAGTCATCAGCCTGATGGACTTCAGCCAACAAGAATGAGATGCGTCCTCTGAACTGATAAGAGTTGTTTCAAATGTTTCAAATCATGCTTGTTTCAAAACAAGTAAAGAGTTTCAAATGCAAAGGTGTGATAACTCCTGAGACTAACTATCACAAGGAAGAACCCCCAAGGAAGGGGCTGGAGGAGAAATGATCGATCATTTGGATACAATGGGATCCCCTGTTGCAATGTTGTGAATTTGAGAAGTGGTCAGGGTGTGTATTAGTACAGAGGGAGCAGTGGAATTCATGTTTTAAGTTGTTAGCCTGGGGTCAACGTAGTTATTTTGTTGTTTGTGTAGGAAAAATAAAATGCGAGCTGTGATTAATTACGAGTTGCCTGGTGAGTTTCCAAACTGATCTCAGTTGATGAACGGTGAACATATTTTCGCGCCCTGGGTGAACTCGAAAAGAAAGAAAAGTGGTCTGGGACCCTGGTGACGAGTTGAACCACACAGTAGGTTAGGATATTAAAATGTGAAAGGGAAAGGACAGGCAGAACCCAAGGATTCAGAGGATTTCAGAGATTACTTTCATGGTTAATTATGAAGGAACTGGTCAGATAATGAGGAGTGGTTAGAAAAGTTTGACAGCCAAGGGTCCGGGACTGTGGAGGAAGAATTGTGAAAAGTAGTTAGTGAAAATAAATTAAAGAAATTACAGGGGATTAAAAATATTGTAATGTGATGTTTGTTGGATGATCCAATTGAAGTGAAGGGAGAAAAAACTGAAACTGGCGGAGGAATTGTGTAAGTGTAGGGAAGAGTTAGAAATTCTGACGGAGCAGCATCAGGTGAATTTGATCCACGTAAGTCAGTTTCAGGCTCAGTGTGAAGCGTTAACAAGAGAAAATGAGAAAACTGAAGAGGAGTATAAACAGGCGGATACAGAATTAGAGAAAGGAAAAGTCAGGGTCGGGATTTACGGCTGTTGTGAATGTCATGAAGAAATCGGCAGATGAGAGGAAAGGCTGCGCTGATCGCAAGTGTTTAAAGCAGATGGAAAATCTGCAAAGTGAACTCTCAGCTCGGAGAGGAGTGATATCTGCGAGGACTGACGATGATGGTGATGCAGATTGGGGTGATTTAACGTATGAAGAGACGCTGATGAGGTAATCGTAGCCTTTGACGTGGGTCAGATATGATCAGGTAGTGTCCAAATTTCATAGAGTGTTTCAACCCTTAACCTCTACACTGTCCAGCTGGTGGATCAGAAGTCAGGGCCAAGTCACTGCCCATATAACCATATAACAATCACAGCACGGAAACAGGCCATCTTGGCCCTCCTAGTCCGTGCCGAACCCTTAATCTCACCTAGTCCCACCTACCCGCACTCAGCCCATAACCCTCCACTCCTTTCCTGTCCATTCCTCCCATCTGTTCCTGACCTCGAGCTCAACCCCTCTCTCCAGCTCCGTACCCAGTATGGGGCTCTTTCTGCTCCCTCCCCCATCCTGCTTCCTTGTTGTTCTTTTCATCAAAGCCCAGCACAGACAGTAGCCTCCATGCTGGCCGTAACGGGAACCCACTACAGTCGATCTCCATGAGGAACAGCCACGTCCGCCATCCTTTGTCCCTGCACTCCGGGACTAACAGTGTCAAAGCCAGGATTACTGGGGAAGTGGCCCGCCTCCCAGCAGGTTTTTCCGAGAGTGGGTGGAACCTTCAACACCCATTGTCCCAATGGTACCTGTAGTAATGGAGGGACTGCAGGACACACCAGAGCCGGGGGTGTGGGGCTTGTGTGACACGGTATTCTGACCCTTTGACGTGGCCCAATTGAGTGCTGGAGTGGTGAATGAGATGATTCTCGGAAACTTTCCCAGTGCATCCAGCAGACAGGATAACTCACGGTTTATATGAAACGGAGGAAGGGAAGCTAACCCTTCTCTGTCTAACTTTAGCTTTCCCTTCAGCCCTGCCGGAGGAACAGGCACCCTCCCAGGGGACATGGGGTGATGTTCAGAAGGCACCATTAGAAGCTGCTGGACTAATAGAGGTGACAGTGAGGTTTTGCATAACTGCAGCCGGTGGAAAGGTAAGGAAACTTCTGTATTTGTGACAAGGTTGTGGCCAGTTTTCTAGAGTGTCTTGGGTCCTACTTTGGATACGCAGAATTTGACGCCGTGACAGAGTAGGAACTGGCCGAGAAACTTGGTATCGCGCAGTACCGAGGAAAGCAGAAGGGTGTGTGAAATGATTGATCCATTAAAATCCCACACATGGTGAAGCATGGGCTCTCAGAAGGATGATGCGAATGAGGGAAAGGGAGTGAGGGAGAAAGGTACTGAGGAGGATAAGGGGAAACAGGGTTCGAAAACGACCCGATAACAGAACAAAGTTTGCAGTGGCAGAATGAAGGGAGAAGGGGGTGGGGGTGGCCGATCAGGATGAGCTCAACAACGCCACCTAATGGCTGGGTAGTCAACGACGTGGTTGGAATATCTACGTTCGCCCTGTTATGAATACTGGATCCACAAAGAAGTGATGCAATTCTGGACATGAAGTTTATTTTGACATTGATTGCCCACAACCCAGGTGGGTTGGGACTTGTCAGCATGTAACGATGGTCTATTGCCCCAAGAAGGTCAACTGTGTTACCTATAATATAATGCCCATGGTGCTGATGAAAAGCCACGACTTGAATCCAGAGTTACCCAGGGGGTCTCCAAGTTACATGTGCGTTCACCACATGGTTGGATGGTGCAGCTGGACCCCTTGCTGAAACTAAAGTAGGAATCCGCCCCATAAAATTTCTTGTAGATGATAATAAGGTAGATGGCGTTGTGGAAAGCTTGCTTCAAAGCTTGCGGAGAGATTTCGGTCAGTTAGAAGAGTGGGCTGAACGATGGCAGATGGAGTTTAATGCTGATAAGTGTGAGATCCTATATTTGGGTAGGAATAATCCAAATAGGACATAAATGATAAATGGCAGGACATTGAGGAATGCAGTAGAACCAAGGAATAATGGTGCATAGTTCGCTGAAGGTGGAATCTCATGTGGATCGGGTGGTGAAGAAAGCTGTTGGTATGCTGGCCTTTATAAATCAGAGCATTGAGTAATGTTAAAATTGTGCAATGCATTAGTAAGGCCGAATTTGGAGCATTGTGTACAGTTCTGGTCTCCGAATTATAGGAAAGATATCAAGAAAATAGACAGAGAACAGAGAATATTTACTAGAATGTTACCTGGGTTTCAGCACCTAATTTACACGGAAAGGTTGAACAAGTTACGTCTTTATTCTTTGGACCATAGAGGTTTGAGTGGGGACTTGATAGAGGTATTTAAAATTATGAGGGAGATAGATAGAGTTGACGAGGATAGGCTTTTTCCACTTAGAGTAGGGGAGATTAAAACAAGAGGACATGATTTGAGAGTTAAGAGACAAAAGTTTAAGGGTAACACTAGGGGGTATTTCTTTACTCAGAGAGTGGTAACTGTGTGGAATGAGCTTCCAGTAGAAGTAGAAATAGTAGTGTATATATATATATATACATATGGTTCATAATGCAGGAGAGTCTCGAACCACCCTAAACATGGCTACATTCAATGCAACACATTGGGAAACAGAAGATGCAGTTACTATTGATGAATTTACGTGACACTCACGTGTGGGAGTACCGTTAAGATACATTCGAAACCTTGAGATTTTTTAATGTATTTAATCTTTTAATGTGTTCAATAGACCCTACATTATCCCAGAGTGCTTTGCTGTATGCTAAGTGAGGACGTGGCGGGAGGCGTGTGACTTTGGCTTCGAAAGACAAAAAATAAGATGATCGAAGTAAAAATGTTATTATGACCTGAAATCACTTTTGTGTTGAAAATGCATTTTTGTGTCAGGGCCCCACGCAGC
>NW_026779420.1:0-153539 GCF_030144855.1 Hypanus sabinus
GGAGTGAGATCTGAGGATGGTCACTGGTAATCGGGAGTGAGATCTGAGGATGGTTACTGGTAATCCGGAGTGAGATCTGAGAATGGTTACTGGTAATTGGGAGTGAGATCTGAGGATGGTCACTGGTAATCGGGAGTGAGATCTGAGGATGGTTACTGGTATTCGGGAGTGAGATCTGAGGATGATTATTGGTAATCCGGAGTGATATCTGAGGATGATTACTGGTAATTGGGAGTGAGATCTGAGGATGGTCACTGGTAATCGGGAAGTGAGATCTGAGGATGATTACGGGGTAATTGGGAATGAGACCTGAGGATGGTTACTGGTAATCGGGAGTGAATTCTGAGGATGGTCACTGGTAATCGGGAGAGAGATTTGAATATGGTCACTAGTAATCTGGAGTGAGATCCGCGGATGGTTACTGGTAATCGGGAGTGAGATCTGAGGATGGTTACTGGTAATTGGGAGAGAATTCTGAGGATGGTCAATGTAATCTGTAGTGAGATCTAGGATGGTTACTGGTAAATCGGGGAGTGAGATCTGAGGATGGTTACTGGTAATCGGGAGTGAATTCTGAGGATGGTCACTGGTAATCGCGAGTGAGATCTGAGGATGGTCACTGGTAATCCGGAGTGAGATCTGAGAATGGTTACTGGTAATCGGGAGTGTGATCTGAGGATGGTCACTGGGAATCGGAGTGAGATCTGAGGACGATTATTGGTATTCGGGAGTGAGATCTGAGGATGATTACTGGTATTCGGGAGTGAGATCTGAGGATGATTATTGGTATTCGGGAGTGAGATCTGAGGATGATTACTGGTAATCGGGAGTGAGATCTGAGGATGGTTACTGGTAATCCGGAGTGAGATCTGAGGATGATTACTGGTAATCGGGAGTGAGATCTGAGGATGGTTACTGGTAATCGGGAGTGAGATCTGAGGATGATTCCTGGTAATAGGGAGTGAGATCTGAGGATGGTTACTGGTAATCGGGTGTGAATTTTGAGGATGGTCACTGGTAATCGCGAGTGAGATCTGAGAATGGTTACTGGTAATCGGGAGTGTGATCTGAGGATGGTCACTGGTAATTGGGAGTGAGATCTGAGGATGGTTACTGGTAAACGGAGTGAGTTCTGAGGATGGTCACTGTGTGAATCGGGAGTGAGATCTGAGGATGGTTATTGGTAATCGGGAGTGAGATCTGAGTATGGTCACCGGTAATCGGGAGAGGAGAGATTTGTAGATGTTCACTGGTAATCGGGAGTGAGATCGGAGGATGGTCACTGGTAATCGGGAGTGAGGTCTGAGGATGGTCACTGTGAATCGGGAGTGAGATCTGAGGATGGTCACTGGTAATCGGGAGTGAGATCTGAGGATGGTTAATGGTAATCCGGAGTGAGATCTTAGAATGGTTACTGGTAATCGGGAGTGTGATCTGAGGATGGTCACTGGTAATCGGGAGTGAGATCTGAGGATGGTTACTGGTATTCGGGAGTGAGATCTGAGGATGATTATTGGTAATCCGGAGTGATATCTGAGGATGATTACTGGTAATTGGGGAGTGAGATCTGAGGATGGTCACTGGTAATCGGGAGTGAGATCTGAGGATGGTCACTGTGAATCGGGGAGTGAGATCTGAGGATGGTCACTGGTAATCGGGAGAGAGATTTGTAGATGGTCACTGGTAATCGGGAGTGAGATCTGAGGATGGTTACTGGTATTCGGGGAGTGAGATCTGAGGATGATTATTGGTAATCCGGAGTGATATCTGAGGGATGATTACTGGTAATCGGGAGTGAGATCTGAGGATGGTCACTGGTAATCGGGAGTGAGATCTGAGGATGGTTACTGGTAAACCGGAGTGAGTTCTGAGGATGGTCACTGGTAATTGGGAGTGAGACCTGAGTATGATTACTGGTATTTTTGGAGTGATATCTGAGGATGATTATTGGTAATCTGGAGTGAGATCTGAGGATGGTCACTGGTAATCGGGAGTGAGATCTGAGGGATTTTTACTGGTAATTGGGAGTGAGATCTGAGGTTGTTTGCTGATAATAGGGAGTGAGATCTGAGGATGGTTACCGGCAATCCGGAGTGAAATCTGAGGAATGTCAGTGGTAATCGGGAGTGAGGTCTGAGGATGGTCACTGGTAATCGGGAGTGAGATCTGAAGATGATCACTGGTAATCGGTGGTGAATTCTGAGGATGGCATTGGTAATCGGGAGTGAGATCTGAGGATGGTCACTGGTAATCGGGAGTGAGATCTGAGTATGGTCACCGGTAATCGGGAGAGAGATTTGTAGATGGTCACTGGTAATCGGGAGTGAGATCGGAGGATGGTCACTGGTAATCGGGAGTGAGGTCTGAGGATGGTCACTGTGAATCGGGGAGGGAGATCTGAGGATGGTCACTGGTAATCGGGAGAGGAGAGATTTGTAGATGGTCACTGGTAATCGGGAGTGAGATCTGAGGATGGTTACTGGTATTCGGGAGTGAGATCTGAGGATGATTATTGGTAATCCGGAGTGATATCTGAGGATGATTACTGGTAATCGGGAGTGAGATCTGAGGATGGGTTACTGGTAAGTCCGGAGTGAGATCTGAGGATGATTACTGGTAATCGGGGAGTGAGATCTGAGGATGATTACTGGTAATCGGGAGTGAGGATCTGAGGATGGTTACTGGTAATCCGGAGTGAGATCTGAGGATGATTACTGGTAATCGGGAGTGAGATCTGAGGATGGTTACTGGTAATCGGGAGTGAGATCTGAGGATGGTGACTGGTAATTGGGAGAGAATTCTGAGGATGGTCACTGGTAATCTGTAGTGAGATCTGAGGATGGTTACTGGTAATCGGAGTGAGATCTGAGGATGGGTTACTGGTAATCGGGAGTGAATTCTGAGGATGGTCACTGGTAATCGGGAGTGAGATCTGAGGATGGTTACTGGTAATCGGGAGTGAATTCTGAGGATGGTCACTGGTAATCTGTAGTGAGATCTGAGGATGGTTACTGGTAATCGGGAGTGAGATCTGAGGATGGTTACTGGTAATCGGGTGTGAATTCTGAGGATGGTCACTGGTAATCGGGAGTGGAGATCTGAGGATGGTTACTGGTAATCGGGAGTGAATTCTGAGGATGGTCACTGGTAATCCCGAGTGAGATCTGAGGATGGTCACTGGTAATCCGGAGTGAGATCTGAGATGGTTACTGGTAATCGGGAGTGTGATCTGAGGATGGTCACTGGTAATCGGGAGTGAGATCTGAGGATGGTTACTGGTATTCGGGAGTGAGATCTGAAGATGATTATTGGTAATCCGGAGTGATATCTGAGGATGATTACTGGTAATTGGGAGTGAGATCTGAGGATGGTCACTGGTAATCGGGAGTGAGATCTGAGGATGGTTACTGGTAAACCGGAGTGAGGTTCTGAGGATGGTCACTGGTAATTGGGAGTGAGACCTGAGTATGATTACTGGTATTTGGGAGTGAGATCTGAGGATGGTCACTGGTAATCCGGAGTGAGATCTGAGAATGGTTACTGGTAATCGGGAGTGTGATCTGAGGATGGTCACTGGTAATCGGGAGTGTGATCTGAGGATGGTAACGCTTTTCGGGAGTGAGACCTGAGGATGGTCGCTGGTAATCGGTTGTGTATTCTGAGGATGGTTGCTGTTAATCGGGAGTGAGATCGGAGGATGGTAACTGGTAATCGGGAGTGAGGTCTGAGGATTGTCAGTGGTAATCGGGAGTGAGGTCTGAGGATGGTCACTGGTAATCGGGAGTGAGATCTGAAGATGATCACTGGTAATCGGTGGTGAATTCTGAGGATGGCTATTGGTAATCTGGAGTGAATTCTGAGGATGGTCACTGGTAATCGGGAGTGAGATCTGAGGATGGTTACTGGTAATCGGGAGTGAGATCTGAGGATGGTTACTGGTAATCGGGAGTGAGATCTGAGTATGGTTACTGGTAATCGGGAGTGAGATCTGAGGATGGTTACTACTAATCCGGAGTGAGATCTGAGTATGATTACTGGTAATTGGGAGTGAGATCTGAGGATGGTTACTGGTAAACCGGAGTGAGTTCTGAGGATGGTCACTGTGAATCGGGAGTGAGATCTGAGGATGGTCTCTGGTAATCGGGATTGAGATCTGAGTATGGTCACTGGGAATCGGGAGTGAGATCTGAGGATGGTCACTGGTAATCGGGAGTGAGATCTGAGTATGGTCACCGGTAATCGGGAGAGAGATTTGTAGATGGTCACTGGTAATCGGGAGTGAGATCGGAGGATGGTCACTGGTAATCGGGAGTGAGGTCTGAGGATGGTCACTGTGAATCGGGAGTGAGATCTGAGGATGGTCACTGGTAATCGGAGAGAGATTTGTAGATGGTCACTGGTAATCGGGAGTGAGATCTGAGGATGGTTACTGGTATTCGGGAGTGAGATCTGAGGATGATTATTGGTAATCGGAGTGATATCTGAGGATGATTACTGGTAATCGGGAGTGAGATCTGAGGATGGTTACTGGTAATCCGGAGTGAGATCTGAGGATGATTACTGGTAATCGGGAGTGAGATCTGAGGATGATTACTGGTAATCGGGAGTGAGATCTGAGGATGGTTACTGGTAATCCGGAGTGAGATCTGAGGATGATTACTGGTAATCGGGAGTGAGATCTGAGGATGGTTACTGGTAATCGGGGAGTGAGATCTGAGGATGGTGACTGGTAATTGGGAGAGAATTCTGAGGATGGTCACTGGTAATCTGTAGTGAGATCTGAGGATGGTTACTGGTAATCGGGAGTGAGATCTGAGGGATGGTTACTGGTAATCGGTAGTGAATTCTGAGGATGGTCACTGGTAATCGGGAGTGAGATCTGAGGATGGTTACTGGTAATCGGGAGTGAATTCTGAGGATGGTCACTGGTTAATCTGTAGTGAGATCTGAGGATGGTTACTGTAATCGGAGTGAGATCTGAGGATGGTTACTGGTAATCGGGAGTGAATTCTGAGGATGGTCACTGGTAATCGGAGTGAGATCTGAGGATGGTACTGTAATCGGGAGTGTAATTCTGAGGATGGTCACTGTATACCCGAGTGAGATCTGAGGATGGTCACTGGTAATCCGGAGTGAGATCTGAGATGGTTACTGGTATAATCGGGAGTGTGATCTGAGGATGGTCACTGGTAATCGGGAGTGAGATCTGAGGATGGTACTGGTATTCGGGAGTGAGATCTGAAGATGATTATTGGTAATCCGGAGTGATATCTGAGGATGATTACTGGTAATTGGGAGTGAGATCTGAGGATGGTCACTGGTAATCGGGAGTGAGATCTGAGGATGGTTACTGGTAAACCGGAGTGAGTTCTGAGGATGGTCACTGGTAATTGGGAGTGAGACCTGAGTATGATTACTGGTATTTGGGAGTGAGATCTGAGGATGGTCACTGGTAATCCGGAGTGAGATCTGAGAATGGTTACTGGTAATCGGGAGTGTGATCTGAGGATGGTCACTGGTAATCGGGAGTGTGATCTGAGGATGGTAACGCTTTTCGGGAGTGAGACCTGAGGATGGTCGCTGGTAATCGGTTGTGTATTCTGAGGATGGGTTGCTGTTAATCGGGAGTGAGATCGGAGGATGGTAACTGGTAATCGGGAGTGAGGTCTGAGGATGGTCACTGTGAATCGGGAGTGAGATCTGAGGATGGTCACTGGTAATCGGGAGTGAGATCTGAGGATGGTTACTGGTAATCCGGAGTGAGATCTGAGAATGGTTACTGGTAATTGGGAGTGAGATCTGAGGATGGTCACTGGTAATCGGGAGTGAGATCTGAGGATGGTTACTGGTATTCGGGAGTGAGATCTGAGGATGATTATTGGTAATCCGGAGTGATATCTGAGGATGATTACTGGTAATTGGGAGTGAGATCTGAGGATGGTCACTGGTAATCGGGAGTGAGATCTGAGGATGATTACGGGTAATTGGGAATGAGACCTGAGGATGGTTACTGGTAATCGGGAGTGAATTCTGAGGATGGTCACTGGTAATCGGGAGAGAGATTTGAATATGGTCACTAGTAATCTGGAGTGAGATCCGCGGATGGTTACTGGTAATCGGGAGTGAGATCTGAGGATGGTTACTGGTAATTGGGAGAGAATTCTGAGGATGGTCAATGGTAATCTGTAGTGAGATCTGAGGATGGTTACTGGTAATCGGGAGTGAGATCTGAGGATGGTTACTGGTAATCGGGAGTGAATTCTGAGGATGGTCACTGGTAATCGCGAGTGAGATCTGAGGATGGTCACTGGTAATCCGGAGTGAGATCTGAGAATGGTTACTGGTAATCGGGAGTGTGATCTGAGGATGGTCACTGGGAATCGGGAGTGAGATCTGAGGACGATTATTGGTATTCGGGAGTGAGATCTGAGGATGATTACTGGTATTCGGGAGTGAGATCTGAGGATGATTATTGGTATTCGGGAGTGAGATCTGAGGATGATTACTGGTAATCGGGAGTGAGATCTGAGGATGGTTACTGGTAATCCGGAGTGAGATCTGAGGATGATTACTGGTAATCGGGAGTGAGATCTGAGGATGGTTACTGGTAATCGGGAGTGAGATCTGAGGATGGTGACTGGTAATTGGGAGAGAATTCTGAGGATGGTCGCTGGTAATCTGGAGTGAGATCTGAGGATGGTTCCTGGTAATAGGGAGTGAGATCTGAGGATGGTTACTGGTAATCGGGTGTGAATTTTGAGGATGGTCACTGGTAATCGCGAGTGAGATCTGAGAATGGTTACTGGTAATCGGGAGTGTGATCTGAGGATGGTCACTGGTAATTGGGAGTGAGATCTGAGGATGGTTACTGGTAAACCGGAGTGAGTTCTGAGGATGGTCACTGTGAATCGGGAGTGAGATCTGAGGATGGTTATTGGTAATCGGGAGTGAGATCTGAGTATGGTCACCGGTAATCGGGAGAGAGATTTGTAGATGTTCACTGGTAATCGGGAGTGAGATCGGAGGATGGTCACTGGTAATCGGGAGTGAGGTCTGAGGATGGTCACTGTGAATCGGGAGTGAGATCTGAGGATGGTCACTGGTAATCGGGAGTGAGATCTGAGGATGGTTAATGGTAATCCGGAGTGAGATCTTAGAATGGTTACTGGTAATCGGGAGTGTGATCTGAGGATGGTCACTGGTAATCGGGAGTGAGATCTGAGGATGGTTACTGGTATTCGGGAGTGAGATCTGAGGATGATTATTGGTAATCCGGAGTGATATCTGAGGATGATTACTGGTAATTGGGAGTGAGATCTGAGGATGGTCACTGGTAATCGGGAGTGAGATCTGAGGATGATTACGGGTAATTGGGAATGAGACCTGAGGATGGTTACTGGTAATCGGGAGTGAATTCTGAGGATGGTCACTGGTAATCGGGAGATAGATTTGAAGATGGTCACTAGTAATCTGGAGTGAGATCTGCGGATGGTTACTGGTAATCGGGAGTGAGATCTGAGGATGGTTACTGGTAATTGGGAGAGAATTCTGAGGATGGTCACTGGTAATCTGTAGTGAGATCTGAGGATGGTTACTGGTAATCCGGAGTGAGATCTGACGATGGTCACTGGGAATCGGGAGTGAGATCTGAGGACGATTATTGGTATTCGGGAGTGAGATCTGAGGATGATTACTGGTATTCGGGAGTGAATTCTGAGGATGGTTGCTGGTCTTCGGGAGAGAGATCTGAAGATGGTCACTGGTAATTGGGAGTGAGATCTGAGGATGGTTACTGGTAAACCGGAGTGAGATCTGAGAATGGTTACTGGTAATCGGGAGTGAGATCTGAGGATGGTTGCTGGTAATTGGGAGTGAGATCTGAGGATGGTTACTGGTAAACCGGAGTGAGTTCTGAGGATGGTCTCTGTGAATCGGGAGTGAGATCTGAGGATGGTCACCGGTAATCGGGAGAGAGATTTGTAGATGGTCACTGGAATTCGGGAGTGAGATCGGAGGATGGTCACTGGTAATCGGGAGTGAGGTCTGAGGATGGTCACTGTGAATCGGGAGTGAGATCTGAGGATGGTCACTGGTAATCGGGAGTGAGATCTGAGGATGGTTACTGGTAATCCGGAGTGAGATCTGAGAATGGTTACTGGTAATCGGGAGTGTGATCTGAGGATGGTCACTGGTAATAGGGAGTGAGATCTGAGGATGGGTACTGGTATTCGGGAGTGAGATCTGAGGATGATTATTGGTAATCCGGAGTGATATCTGAGGATGATTACTGGTAATTGGGAGTGAGATCTGAGGATGGTCACTGGTAATCGGGAGTGAGATCTGAGGATGGTTACTGGTATTCGGGAGTGAGATCTGAGGATGATTATTGGTAATCCGGAGTGATATCTGAGGATGATTACTGGTAATTGGGAGTGAGATCTGAGGATGGTTACTGGTAATCCGGAGTGAGATCTGAGAATGGTTACTGGTAATCGGGAGTGTGATCTGAGGATGGTCACTGGTAATAGGGAGTGAGATCTGAGGATGGTTACTGGTATTCGGGAGTGAGATCTGAGGATGATTATTGGTAATCCGGAGTGATATCTGAGGATGATTACTGGTAATTGGGAGTGAGATCTGAGGATGGTCACTGGTAATCGGGAGTGAGATCTGAGGATGGTTACTGGTATTCGGGAGTGAGATCTGAGGATGATTATTGGTAATCCGGAGTGATATCTGAGGATGATTACTGGTAATTGGGAGTGAGATCTGAGGATGGTCACTGGTAATCGGGAGTGAGACCTGAGGATGGTTACTGGTAATCGGGAGTGAATTCTGAGGATGGTCACTGGTAATCGGGAGAGAGATTTGAAGATGGTCACTAGTAATCTGGAGTGAGATCTGAGGATGGTTACTGGTAATCGGGAGTGAGATCTGAGGATGGTTACTGGTAATCGGGAGTGAATTCTGAGGATGGTCACTGGTAATCGCGAGTGAGATCTGAGGATGATTACTGGTAATTGGGAGTGAGATCTGAGGATGGTTACTGGTAAACCGGAGTGAGTTCTGAGGATGGTCACTGGTAATTGGGAGTGAGACCTGAGTATGATTACTGGTATTTGGGAGTGAGATCTGAGGATGGTCACTGGTAATCTGGAGTGAGATCTGAGGATGGTCACTGGTAATCTGGAGTGAGATCTGAAGATGGTCACTGGTAATTGGGAGAGAATTCTTAGGATGGTCACTGGTAATCGGGAGTGAGATCTGAGGATGGTCACTGGTAATCGGGGGTGTATTCTGAGGATTGTTACTGGTAATTGGGAGTGAGATCTGAGGTTGTTTGCTGATAATAGGGAGTGAGATCTGAGGATGGTTACCGGCAATCCGGAGTGAAATTTGAGGAATGTCACTGGTAATCCGGAGTGATATCTGAGGATGATTACTGGTAATTGGGAGTGAGATCTGAGGATGGTCACTGGTATTCGGGAGTGAGATCTGAGGATGATTATTGGTAATCCGGAGTGATATCTGAGGATGATTACTGGTAATCGGGAGTGAGATCTGAGGATGGTTACTGGTAATCCGGAGTGAGATCTGAGGATGATTACTGGTAATCGGGAGTGAGATCTGAGGATGATTACTGGTAATCGGGAGTGAGATCTGAGGATGGTTACTGGTAATCCGGAGTGAGATCTGAGGATGATTACTGGTAATCGGGAGTGAGATCTGAGGATGGTTACTGGTAATCGGGAGTGAGATCTGAGGATGGTGACTGGTAATTGGGAGAGAATTCTGAGGATGGTCACTGGTAATCTGTAGTGAGATCTGAGGATGGTTACTGGTAATCGGGAGTGAGATCTGAGGATGGTTACTGGTAATCGGGAGTGAATTCTGAGGATGGTCACTGGTAATCGGGAGTGAGATCTGAGGATGGTTACTGGTAATCGGGAGTGAATTCTGAGGATGGTCACTGGTAATCCCGAGTGAGATCTGAGGATGGTCACTGGTAATCCGGAGTGAGATCTGAGAATGGTTACTGGTAATCGGGAGTGTGATCTGAGGATGGTCACTGGTAATCGGGAGTGAGATCTGAGGATGGTTACTGGTATTCGGGAGGGAGATCTGAAGATGATTATTGGTAATCCGGAGTGATATCTGAGGATGATTACTGGTAATTGGGAGTGAGATCTGAGGATGGTCACTGGTAATCGGGAGTGAGATCTGAGGATGGTTACTGGTAAACCGGAGTGAGTTCTGAGGATGGTCACTGGTAATTGGGAGTGAGACCTGAGTATGATTACTGGTATTTGGGAGTGAGATCTGAGGATGGTCACTGGTAATCCGGAGTGAGATCTGAGAATGGTTACTGGTAATCGGGAGTGTGATCTGAGGATGGTCACTGGTAATCGGGAGTGTGATCTGAGGATGGTAACGCTTTTCGGGAGTGAGACCTGAGGATGGTCGCTGGTAATCGGTTGTGTATTCTGAGGATGGTTGCTGTTAATCGGGAGTGAGATCGGAGGATGGTAACTGGTAATCGGGAGTGAGGTCTGAGGATGGTCACTGTGAATCGGGAGTGAGATCTGAGGATGGTCACTGGTAATCGGGAGTGAGATCTGAGGATGGTTACTGGTAATCCGGAGTGAGATCTGAGAATGGTTACTGGTAATTGGGAGTGAGATCTGAGGATGGTCACTGGTAATCGGGAGTGAGATCTGAGGATGGTTACTGGTATTCGGGAGTGAGATCTGAGGATGATTATTGGTAATCCGGAGTGATATCTGAGGATGATTACTGGTAATTGGGAGTGAGATCTGAGGATGGTCACTGGTAATCGGGAGTGAGATCTGAGGATGATTACGGGTAATTGGGAATGAGACCTGAGGATGGTTACTGGTAATCGGGAGTGAATTCTGAGGATGGTCACTGGTAATCGGGAGAGAGATTTGAATATGGTCACTAGTAATCTGGAGTGAGATCCGCGGATGGTTACTGGTAATCGGGAGTGAGATCTGAGGATGGTTACTGGTAATTGGGAGAGAATTCTGAGGATGGTCAATGGTAATCTGTAGTGAGATCTGAGGATGGTTACTGGTAATCGGGAGTGAGATCTGAGGATGGTTACTGGTAATCGGGAGTGAATTCTGAGGATGGTCACTGGTAATCGCGAGTGAGATCTGAGGATGGTCACTGGTAATCCGGAGTGAGATCTGAGAATGGTTACTGGTAATCGGGAGTGTGATCTGAGGATGGTCACTGGGAATCGGGAGTGAGATCTGAGGACGATTATTGGTATTCGGGAGTGAGATCTGAGGATGATTACTGGTATTCGGGAGTGAGATCTGAGGATGATTATTGGTATTCGGGAGTGAGATCTGAGGATGATTACTGGTAATCGGGAGTGAGATCTGAGGATGGTTACTGGTAATCCGGAGTGAGATCTGAGGATGATTACTGGTAATCGGGAGTGAGATCTGAGGATGGTTACTGGTAATCGGGAGTGAGATCTGAGGATGGTGACTGGTAATTGGGAGAGAATTCTGAGGATGGTCGCTGGTAATCTGGAGTGAGATCTGAGGATGGTTCCTGGTAATAGGGAGTGAGATCTGAGGATGGTTACTGGTAATCGGGTGTGAATTTTGAGGATGGTCACTGGTAATCGCGAGTGAGATCTGAGAATGGTTACTGGTAATCGGGAGTGTGATCTGAGGATGGTCACTGGTAATTGGGAGTGAGATCTGAGGATGGTTACTGGTAAACCGGAGTGAGTTCTGAGGATGGTCACTGTGAATCGGGAGTGAGATCTGAGGATGGTTATTGGTAATCGGGAGTGAGATCTGAGTATGGTCACCGGTAATCGGGAGAGAGATTTGTAGATGTTCACTGGTAATCGGGAGTGAGATCGGAGGATGGTCACTGGTAATCGGGAGTGAGGTCTGAGGATGGTCACTGTGAATCGGGAGTGAGATCTGAGGATGGTCACTGGTAATCGGGAGTGAGATCTGAGGATGGTTAATGGTAATCCGGAGTGAGATCTTAGAATGGTTACTGGTAATCGGGAGTGTGATCTGAGGATGGTCACTGGTAATCGGGAGTGAGATCTGAGGATGGTTACTGGTATTCGGGAGTGAGATCTGAGGATGATTATTGGTAATCCGGAGTGATATCTGAGGATGATTACTGGTAATTGGGAGTGAGATCTGAGGATGGTCACTGGTAATCGGGAGTGAGATCTGAGGATGATTACGGGTAATTGGGAATGAGACCTGAGGATGGTTACTGGTAATCGGGAGTGAATTCTGAGGATGGTCACTGGTAATCGGGAGATAGATTTGAAGATGGTCACTAGTAATCTGGAGTGAGATCTGCGGATGGTTACTGGTAATCGGGAGTGAGATCTGAGGATGGTTACTGGTAATTGGGAGAGAATTCTGAGGATGGTCACTGGTAATCTGTAGTGAGATCTGAGGATGGTTACTGGTAATCCGGAGTGAGATCTGACGATGGTCACTGGGAATCGGGAGTGAGATCTGAGGACGATTATTGGTATTCGGGAGTCAGATCTGAGGATGATTACTGGTATTCGGGAGTGAGATCTGAGGATGATTATTGGTATTCGGGAGTGAGATCTGAGGATGATTACCGGTATTCGGGAGTGAGATCTGAGGATGATTACTGGTAATCGGGAGTGAGATCTGAGAATGGTTACTGGTAATCCGGAGTGAGATCTGAGGATGATTACTGGTAATCGGGAGTGAGATCTGAGGATGGTTACTGGTAATCGGGAGTGAGATCTGAGGATGGTGACTGGTAATTGGGAGAGAATTCTGAGGATGGTCACTGGTAATCTGTAGTGAGATCTGAGGATGGTTACTGGTAATCGGGAGTGAGATCTGAGGATGGTTACTGGTAATCGGGAGTGAATTCTGAGGATGGTCACTGGTAATCGGGAGTGAGATCTGAGGATGGTTACTGGTAATCGGGAGTGAATTCTGAGGATGGTCACTGGTAATCGCGAGTGAGATCTGAGGATGGTCACTGGTAATCGGGAGTGAATTCTGAGGATGGTCACTGGTAATCGGGAGTGAGATCTGAGGATGGTTACTGGTAATCGGGAGTGAATTCTGAGGATGGTCACTGGTAATCGCGAGTGAGATCTGAGGATGGTCACTGGTAATCCGGAGTGAGATCTGAGAATGGTTACTGGTAATCGGGAGTGTGATCTGAGGATGGTCACTGGTAATCGGGAGTGAGATCTGAGGATGGTTACTGGTAAACCGGAGTGAGTTCTGAGGATGGTCACTGGTAATTGGGAGTGAGACCTGAGTATGATTACTGGTATTTGGGAGTGAGATCTGAGGATGGACACTGGTAATCTGGAGTGAGATCTGAGGATGGTTACTGGTAATCGGGAGTGAAATCTGAGGACGGTTACTGGTAATTGGGAGAGAATTCTTAGGATGGTCACTGGTAATCGGGAGTGAGATCTGAGGATGGTTACTAGTAATTGGGAGTGAGACCTGAGGATGGTCGCTGGTAATCGGGAGTGAATTCTGAGGATGGTTGCTGGTCTTCGGGAGAGAGATCTGAAGATGGTCACTGGTAATTGGGAGTGAGATCTGAGGATGGTCACTGGTAATCGGGAGTGAATTCTGAGGATGGTCACTGGGAATCGGGAGTGAGATCTGAGGATGATTATTGGTAATCCGGAGTGATATCTGAGGATGATTACTGGTAATCGGGAGTGTGATCTGAGGATGGTCGCTGGTAATCGGTTGTGAATTCTGAGGATGGTTGCTGGTAATTGGGAGTGAGATCTGAGGATGGTTACTGGTAAACCGGAGTGAGTTCTGAGGATGGTCACTGTGAATCGGGAGTGAGATCTGAGTATGGTCACCGGTAATCGGGAGAGAGATTTGTAGTTGGTCACTGGTAATCGGGAGTGAGATCGGAGGATGGTCACTGGTAATCGGGAGTGAGGTCTGAGGAAGGTCACTGTGAATCGGGAGTGAGATCTGAGGATGGTCACTGGTAATCGGGAGTGAGATCTGAGGATGGTTACTGGTAATCCGGAGTGAGATCTGAGAATGGTTACTGGTAATCGGGAGTGTGATCTGAGGATGGTCACTGGTAATCGGGAGTGAGATCTGAGGATGGTTACTGGTATTCGGGAGTGAGATCTGAGGATGATTATTGGTAATCCGGAGTGATATCTGAGGATGATTACTGGTAATCGGGAGTGAGATCTGAGGATGGTCACTGGTAATCGGGAGTGAGATCTGAGGATGATTACGGGTAATTGGGAATGAGACCTGAGGATGGTTACTGGTAATCGGGAGTGAATTCTGAGGATGGTCACTGGTAATCGGGAGAGAGATTTGAAGATGGTCACTAGTAATCTGGAGTGAGATCTGCGGATGGTTACTGGTAATCGGGAGTGAGATCTGAGGATGGTTACTGGTAATTGGGAGAGAATTCTGAGGATGGTCACTGGTAATCTGTAGTGAGATCTGAGGATGGTTACTGGTAATCGGGAGTGAGATCTGAGGATGGTTACTGGTAATCGGGAGTGAATTCTGAGGATGGTCACTGGTAATCGGGAGTGAGATCTGAGGATGGTCACTGGTAATCCGGAGTGAGATCTGAGAATGGTTACTGGTAATCGGGAGTGTGATCTGAGGATGGTCACTGGTAATCGGGAGTGAGATCTGAGGATGGTTACTGGTATTCGGGAGTGAGATCTGAAGATGATTATTGGTAATCCGGAGTGATATCTGAGGATGATTACTGGTAATTGGGAGTGAGATCTGAGGATGGTCACTGGTAATCGGGAGTGAGATCTGAGGATGGTTACTGGTAAACCGGAGTGAGTTCTGAGGATGGTCACTGGTAATTGGGAGTGAGACCTGCGTATGATTACTGGTATTTTGGAGTGATATCTGAGGATGATTATTGGTAATCTGGAGTGAGATCTGAGGATGGTCACTGGTAATCGGGAGTGAGATCTGAGGATTTTTACTGGTAATTGGGAGTGAGATCTGAGGTTGTTTGCTGATAATAGGGAGTGAGATCTGAGGATGGTTACCGGCAATCCGGAGTGAAATCTGAGGAATGTCAGTGGTAATCGGGAGTGAGGTCTGAGGATGGTCACTGGTAATCGGGAGTGAGATCTGAAGATGATCACTGGTAATCGGTGGTGAATTCTGAGGATGGCTATTGGTAATCTGGAGTGAATTCTGAGGATGGTCACTGGTAATCGGGAGTGAGATCTGAGGATGGTTACTGGTAATCGGGAGTGAGATCTGAGGATGGTTACTGGTAATCGGGAGTGAGATCTGAGTATGGTTACTGGTAATCGGGAGTGAGATCTGAGGATGGTTACTACTAATCCGGAGTGAGATCTGAGTATGATTACTGGTAATTGGGAGTGAGATCTGAGGATGGTTACTGGTAAACCGGAGTGAGTTCTGAGGATGGTCACTGTGAATCGGGAGTGAGATCTGAGGATGGTTATTGGTAATCGGGAGTGAGATCTGAGGATGGTCACTGGTAATCGGGAGTGAGATCTGAGTATGGTCACCGGTAATCGGGAGAGAGATTTGTAGATGGTCACTGGTAATCGGGAGTGAGATCGGAGGATGGTCACTGGTAATCGGGAGTGAGGTCTGAGGATGGTCACTGTGAATCGGGAGTGAGATCTGAGGATGGTCACTGGTAATCGGGAGAGAGATTTGTAGATGGTCACTGGTAATCGGGAGTGAATTCTGAGGATGGTCACTGGTAATTGGGAGTGAGATCTGAGGATGGTTACTGGTAAACCGGAGTGAGTTCTGAGGATGGTCACAGGTAATCGGGAGTGAATTCTGAAGATGGTCACTGGTAATTGGGAGTGAGATCTGAGGACGGTTACTGGTAAACCGGAGTGAGTTCTGAGGATGGTCACTGGTAATCGGGAGTGAGATCTGAGGATGATTACTGGTAATTGGGAGTGAGACCTGAGGATGGTTACTGGTAATCGGGAGTGAATTCTGAGGATGGTCACTGGTAATCGGGAGAGTGATTTGAAGATGGTCACTGGTAATCCGGAGTGAAATCTGAGCATGGTCACTAGTAATCGGGATTGAGATCTGAGGATGGTTACTGGTAATCGGGAGTGAGATCTCAGGACAGTTACTGGTAATCGGGAGTTTGATCTGAGGATGGTCACCGGTAATCGGGAGTGAGATTTGAAGATGGTCACTGGTAATCGGGAGTGAGATCTGAAGATGGTCACTGGTAATCCGGAGTGAAATCTGAAGATGGTCACTGTTAATCGGGTCTGACATCTGAGGATGGTTACAGGTATTTGGGAGTGAGATCTGAGGATGGTTACTGGTAATCGGGAGTGAGATCTGAGGATGGTCACTGGTAATCGGGAGTGAGATCTGAGGATGGTTACTGGTAATCGCGAGTGAGATCTGAGGATGGTCACTGGTAATCGGGAGTCAGATCTGAGGATGGTTACTGGTAATCGGGAGTGAGATCTGAGTATGATCACTGGTAATTGGGAGTGAGATCTGAGGATGGTTACCGGTAATCGGGAGTGAATTCTGAAGATGGTCACTGGTAATTGGGAGTGAGATCTGAGGATGGTTACTGGTAAACCGGAGTGAGTTCTGAGGATGGTCACTGGTAATTGGGAGTGAGATCTGAGGATAGTTACTGGTAAACCGGAGTGAGTTCTGATGATGGTCACTGGTAATCGGGGTGAATTCTGAGGATGGTCACTGGTAATCGGGAGTGAGATCTGAGGATTGTTACTGGTAATTGGGAGTGAGATCTGAGGTTGTTTGCTGATAATAGGGAGTGAAATCTGAGGATGGTTACTGGTAATCCGGAGTGAGACCTGAGGATGGTCACTGGTAATCGGGAGTGAGAGCTGAGGATGGTCACTGTGAATCGGGAGTGAATTCTGAGGATGTTTGCTGGTATTCGGGAGTGAAATCGGAGGATGGTCACTGGTAATCGAGAATGAGATCTGAGGATGGTCACTGGTAATCGGGAATGAGATCTGAGGATGGTCACTGGTAATCGGGATTGAATTCTGAGGATGGTCACTGGTAATCGGGAGTGAGATCTGAGAATGGTCACTGGTAATCGGGAGTGAGTTCTGAGGATGGTCACAGGTAATCGGGAGTGAGTTCTGAGGATGGTTACTGGTAATCGGGAGTGAAATCTGAGTATGGTCACTGGTAATCGGGAGTGAGATCTGTGGACGATTACTGGTAATCGGCATTGAGATTTGGGGATGGTCACTGGTAATCGGAAGTGAGATCTGTGGACGATTACTGGTAATCGGCAGTGTGATCTGAGAATGGTCACTGGTAATCGGGAGTGAGATCTGAGGACGATTACTGGTAATCTGCAGTGAGATCTGAGGATGGTCACTGGTAATCGGGAGTGAGATCTGAGGATGGTCACTGGTAATCCGGAGTGAGTTCTGAAGATGGTCACTGGTAATCGGGAGTGAGATCTGAGGACGGTTACTGATAATTGGGTGTGAGATCTGAGGATGTTTACTGATAATCGGGAGTGAGATCTGAGGATGTTTTCTCCTAAATTCAGTCGGTCTTCTGAATTGATGGCCAAGATTGTCACGGACATAATATGAGGTGTTGAAGTGGTTCTGTTGGTGCTTGGAAAGTTATCCCCTTTGCTGGAGAAAATGCCACTCGCTATTTACAGCACTGAGTACCACGATAATTTCCATTGTTTGCAGTTCCATAACTGATTCACTAAAGTAACTAGAGTGATGCCCCGCGGGGATTGCACTTGCGTGATATAATCGGTTCGAAAATAACTTAAGCACCTGTAGTTTTAAATCTGTTAAACTCCGTCCTTGGGGAGTCGCAAAATGGTATTAAAACCTCAGGCATGCGCTGCCGCAGCACCTCATTCCAGGAGATCTCCTGTGATACACGGGGACAAATCACCGGCCGGAGAGGATGCCTGCATTGTTAGATAGGTTCTCGAGTGTCTATAAAGTATCGAACGTGTTCATTGCCGTCATCGGAGTTCCCGGTGAGTGAGCGGAGCAACTCGTGTTTAGTACGTCTGTGTGTTGACCGGTGTGAACCTGTTCAATGGGATTTTACGTGCATCTCACTTGGTGATCACAAGTCGGACTCCGGGAAGGTTCTGATTGTCTGTTTCTTCAATGCCTCCCTTTCCAGAGTTGAGGCAGTTCTGGGGACAGGGGCCTCCCGAGGAGGGTGTGATGAGGAGAGTTTTATTGGCAACGTTTCCAGACCTCTCCCAGTATTTTAGCCAGACAGTTCCATGGCAAGCGGTGACTATGAGAGATGCAGTCGGACTTTGCCCAGTGCTGGGGATAGGCCGCTCTCTGCGAAGGCGTGATGTGAAGATTTTGAGTGGAAGCGCCTTCCGGAGTTGTCCCGGGCTTGGGTCGGGCATCTCCCCGGAGAGATGTGAGTGGGGGAGGTTACCTTGCGAAGTTCACTGTTTCTGAGTGACTAATCTGATTGAACAGCTAGTCCTGTGTTTCACCTTTCCCCCTGTCACAGTCCAGCTCCCTGCCTGCTGGTCAGCAGTTGGGTCTCAGCACAGGAATATGTGTCCACGGATCTACTGACGAATTGAACTGCGCCGTGGAACTAATCCATTGCTGGGCACTCAGCATCTGATCACTGAGTTGTTGCTCCATCCCCTCCGTACCGTACGAGTGTTTCCTCCAGAAATCTGTGGGTTTACTTGCATCTCGATCCCTTTCCGGCCCGGTTCGCTGCTGAATTTAGTCACGGATTACCCACGCATCGTCTTGTCTCCACTCTGAAGAAGGCAGGTTAAAGATAATGTGACCTGTTACGTTTGTTAGACAAGCAGCCTTTTCGCCGAATCTAGCACACCTGAGATTTTTCCGAAAACCAATCCTACGTTCATTCCAAGAGAATATGTTCAATAATGCCCAATAACTGTTCTCTCTCTCTCTCTCTCTCTCTCTCTCTCTCTCTCTCTCTCTCTCTCTCTCTCTCTCTCTCTCTCTCTCTCTCTCTCTCTCTCTCACTCTCTCTCTCTCCCTCTCCCCCCACTCCCCCACACTCTCTGCAGTGAACTTAGTCGCGATTATGATCCTGTCCCGGGGAAAGTGCGGCCTCTCTACCTGCACCACGCGCTACCTGGTGGCCATGGCAGCGGGGGATCTACTGACCATTGTAATCGAGGTTATTTTGCGTCAGCTCATATACAGGTATAATTATCTTTCGTGGATTTTTCTGAACATTACCTCTGTGTGCAGCGTTCTCGAAGCACTGAGGCAGGCAGCCACCTCCTGCTCTGTCTGGTTCACCGTCACCTTCACTTTTGATCGGTTTGCCGCCATCTGCTGTCAGAAGCTGAAAACAAAATATTGCACCGGGAAAACTGCGGCCGTGGTTCTCACAACAACCGGCGTGCTGTCCGTTCTGAGAAACGTTCCCCGCTACTTCCTCTGGGAACCCAGACAGATAGTCAACAATGTGCCGTGGTTCTGTGAACTCAGGGCCAATACTTACACTGACCTCGGGTGGGTAGTTTACGATTGGCTCGACATAGTTTTAAATCCGTTCATCCCTTTCGTTGTGATTCTGCTGCTCAACGCTCTGACGGTCAGGCACATTGTTGTGGCCAGTCGTGTCCGTAAGGGGCTGAGGGGTCAGAGCAAGGGGGAGAACAGCAGGGACCCGGAGATGGAGAGCCGGAGGAGGTCTGTGGTTTTACTCTTCACCCTCTCCGGCAGCTTCATCCTCCTGTGGCTGACGTGGGAGTTAAATTTCATGTATTATAGGATCGCAGGAATACGATTCATGTATTTCAATGATTCTGAATGGATCTTTCACTACGTCGGAGCCTTGCTGAAGAATTTCAGCTGCTGCACGAACTCATTTATTTATGCGGTCACTCAGTCGAAATTCAGGGAGCAGGTGATCAGCGCGGTGAAATACCCGGTCACCTCGGTGTGTCAGTTGATTAATAAAGCCGCTCTCTGAGAGTAACCGCTAGGCGGCCACAGCGTCTGCAGTCCGGGTATCCCTGACATTCACCGCATGATCTCCCAGCTGTTATTCCCGGGTGTATTGACTGGGATCAGTGCACAGTCGCTGTAAACTCGTAGGATTTTGGTGAATAACACGTTGCCGAGTCGTTTCTAGTGTTCAGAAAAGCCGCGGACTTTTACTTCCATTACGAAGAAACCGAAAACCAATCGGCTTACACTGACCTCATTCCGTCAGGCAGGCGCCGTCACTCACACCGCTGTGAGTGTGAAGAAAAACATCTTGAAACACTCCTCTCTTTTAAACATCCGGAGTCTGGTGCAACATGACTGTCTTCAATTATACTAATTTCTTTTTCGGTTACAGTGCAGGGCAAATATACAGAGTTACAGGAAAATACAAAACAAATAAATTGTTTTAAAAACACTAATCAGGCAGTGTTCTCTCCTTAATTACATCCTCTCTGGGTGTGGACATTTCCTCCTGGGCAGATCATGATAAAGTTTCTCTGGAATCTCTCAACACTATTGATATCTACGTCAGTCACTGTCCAGTCTCCTCCTGTCCGGAGCGCTCCAGTCCCGGCCACAACAGTCCTGACTGCACACCGCGCCTCCCTACGTCAGTCACTGTCCAGTCTCCTACTGTCCGGAGCGCTCCAGTCCCGGCCACAACAGTCCGGACTGCTCACTGCGCCTTCCTACGTCAGTCACTGTCCAGTCTCCTCCTGTCCCGAGCGCTCCAGTCCCGGCCACAACAGTCCTGACTGCTCACTGCGCCTTCCTACGTCAGTCTCTGTCCAGTCTCCTCCTGTCACGAGCGCTCCAGTCCCGGCCACAACAGTGCTGACCGCTCACTGCGCCTTCCTACGTCAGACACTGTCCAGTCTCCTCCTGTCCCGAGCGCTCCAGTCCCGGCCACAACAGTGCTGACCGCTCACTGCGCCTTCCTCCGTCAGTCACTGTCCAGTCTCCTCCTGTCCGGAGCGCTCCAGTCCCGGCCACAACAGTCCTGACTGCTCACTGCGCCTTCCTACGTCAGTCACTGTCCAGTCTCCTACTGTCCGGTGCGCTCCAGTCCCGGCCACAACAGTCCTGACCGCTCACTGCGCCTTCCTACGTCAGTCTCTGTCCAGTCCCCTCCTGTCCCGAGCGCTCCAGTCCCGGCCACAACAGTCCTGACCGCTCACTGCGCCTTCCTACGTCAGTCACTGTCCAGTCTCCTCCTTTCCGGAGCGCTCCAGTCCCGGCCACAGCAGTCCTGACCGCTCACTGCGCCTTCCTTCGTCAGTCACTGTCCAGTCTCCTCCGGTCCCGAGCGCTCCAGTCCCGGCCACAACAGTCCTGACCGCTCACTGCGCCTTCCTACGTCAGTCACTGTCCAGTCTCCTCCTGTCCGGAGCGCTCCAGTCCCGGCCACAACAGTCCTGACTGCACACCGCGCCTCCCTACGTCAGTCACTGTCCAGTCTCCTACTGTCCGGAGCGCTCCAGTCCCGGCCACAACAGTCCGGACTGCTCACTGCGCCTTCCTACGTCAGTCACTGTCCAGTCTCCTCCTGTCCCGAGCGCTCCAGTCCCGGCCACAACAGTCCTGACTGCTCACTGCGCCTTCCTACGTCAGTCACTGTCCAGTCTCCTCCTGTCCCGAGCGCTCCAGTCCCGGCCACAACAGTCCTGACTGCTCACTGCGCCTTCCTACGTCAGACACTGTCCAGTCTCCTCCTGTCCGGAGCACTCCAGTCCCGGCCACAACAGTCCGGACTGCTCACTGCGCCTTCCTACGTCAGTCACTGTCCAGTCTCCTCCGGTCCGGAGCGCTCCAGTCCCGGCCACAACAGTCCTGACTGCTCACTGCGCCTTCCTACGTCAGTCTCTGTCCAGTCTCCTCCTGTCCCGAGCGCTCCAGTCCCGGCCGCAACAGCCCTGTCCGCTCACTGCGCCTTCCTACGTCAGTCACTGTCCAGTCTCCTCCTGTCCCGAGCGCTCCAGTCCCGGCCACAACAGTCCTGACCGCTCACTGCGCCTTCCTACGTCAGTCACTGTCCAGTCTCCTCCTGTCCCGAGCGCTCCAGTCCCGGCCACAACAGTCCTGACTGCTCACTGCGCCTTCCTACGTCAGTCACTGTCCAGTCTCCTCCTGTCCCCAGCGCTCCAGTCCCGGCCGCAACAGCCCTGTCCGCTCACTGCGCCTTCCTACGTCAGTCACTGTCCAGTCTCCTCCTGTCCCGAGCGCTCCAGTCCCGGCCACAACAGTCCTGACCGCTCACTGCGCCTTCCTACGTCAGTCACTGTCCAGTCTCCTCCTGTCCCGAGCGCTCCAGTCCCGGCCACAACAGTCCTGACTGCTCACTGCGCCTTCCTACGTCAGTCACTGTCCAGTCTCCTCCTGTCCCCAGCGCTCCAGTCCCGGCCACAACAGTCCTGACTGCTCACTGCGCTTCCTACGTCAGTCACTGTCCAGTCTCCTCCTGTCCCGAGCGCTCCAGTCCCGGCCACAACTGTCCTGACTGCTCACTGCGCCTTCCTACGTCAGTCACTGTCCAGTCTCCTCCGGTCCCGAGCGCTCCAGTCCCGGCCACAACAGTCCTGACTGCTCACTGCGCCTTCCTACGTCAGTCATGTCCTGTCCCGAGCGCTCCAGACCCGGCCACAACAGTCCTGACCGCTCACTGCGCCTTCCTACGTCAGTCACTGTTCAGTCTCCTCCTGTCCCGTGCGCTCCAGACCCGGCCACAACAGTCCTGACCGCTCACTGCGCCTTCCTACGTCAGTCACTGTCCAGTCTCCTCCTGTCCCGAGCGCTCCAGACCCGGCCACAACAGTCCTGACCGCTCACTGCGCCTTCCTACGTCAGTCACTGTCCAGGCCCCTCCTGTCCCTAGCGCTCCAGTCCCGGCCACAACAGTCCTGACCGCTCACTGCGCCTTCCTACGTCAGTCACTGTTCAGTCTCCTCCTGTCCCGAGCGCTCCAGACCCGGCCACAACAGTCCTGACCGCTCACTGCGCCTTCCTACGTCAGTCACTGTCCAGTCCCCTCCGGTCCCGAGCGCTCCTGTCCCCGCCACAACAGTCCTGACCGCTTACTGCGCCGTCCTACGTCAGTCACTGTCCAGTCTCCTCCTGTCCGGAGCGCTCCAGTCCCGGCCACAACTGTCCTGACTGCTCACTGCGCCTTCCTACGTCAGTCACTGTCCAGTCTCCTCCGGTCCGGAGCGCTCCAGTCCCGGCCACAACAGTCCTGACTGCTCACTGCGCCTTCCTACGTCAGTCACTGTCCTTCCTGAGAAGGTCGAACGGAGATGCAGGCAGTACTGCAGCTTTGTCATTCCGGTTCAGCACGGGATCAGGCCCGTTTCCTCACCGTGTTGTTCTGAACGAATGGAAGTGGGGTTTTCATGCCTCATTGATTCCAATTCTATCTGCCCGCACAAGGGGCACATACCTGCATTGTCCGCCCACACATGTCCTATCAAATAGCCTCTGTCGCATCTGCAAAATTCCAGACATACATCACTGTGAGTGTGAGAAAAACATCTTGCAACACGCCTTTAAACATATTTAAACATCGGGAGTCTGGTTCAACTTGGCTGTCTTCAATTATACTGATCTCTTTTTCAGTTGCAATGCAGGTCAAAGATACAGAGTTACAGGAAAATACAAAATAAATAAATTGTTTTAAAAACACTAAACAGGCAGTGTTCTCTCTTTACTTACATCCTCTCTGGGTTTGGACATTTCCTCCTGGGCAGATCATGATAAAGTTTCCCTGGAATCTCTCAACCCTTTTGATATCTTTCCTGTGGATCGGCGACCAGAGCCCCACACGGTAGCAAATGGATGAAGCAATTAAGACAGACTTCAGAGCTAAAGAAATCATGAGCAGTTTTGTGTGCAGTTATACAACTTGAACGTAACATCACTATTTATGTAACCAGTACTTTGGCTGTATGAACGGCCGTGTGCCAAGATCTTTCCGTACGACCCTCTCTACAGCCTTCTCTAGTAATTATGGAAATGTCTTCTCAGATGCCTCTGTCCGCGCTGTCATCTCATTTCCCGACATTCTCGGTGTCAGTCCTCCACTGGTCGGTCCTCCCAAAATGCAAAACCTCCAACGTTAAGTGCCTGCTCGGCACAGCACTGTGGGCCGAAGGGCCTGTTTTGTGCTGCAAGTTTTCCGTGTCCCTACCTCACGCTTGTCTGCATTAAATTCCACCCGCCACGGTTCCGGCCATGTCTTTCTCCAGCTGGCCCGCTCATGCTGCAAGTTTTGATAACCTGCTTCGCTGTCCACTACGCTCTGAATCCGGGTGTATCTGGACGTTCTGTAAAGCATATTACCAATGAAATCGAAATTCGTATAATCTCGTACGCTTTTCAGTTACTTAGCCTCGACTGACGTCAGGCTTACCAGCCTCCCGTTTCCCGGCTCATTCGTGGAGACTTCCCGGAACATTGGAATAACCTCAGCTATCACCCTACCCCCTTAACCTTGGCATTTGAAATACCTCTGCCATGGCCCCTGCAATTTCCGTACTTGCCTCTCACTAACGCCGAGGTGACACCCTGTCAGGATCCGGAATTTATCTGCCAGGGCTTGCCTCAAGTCAGCAAACATCTCCTCACAGAACATAGAACATTATCGTTCAGCGACAGCCCCCATGGCCCAGAGTGTTGTACCCAACCAGCTAAACTGTAAAAAATAACCCAGGAAGGAATTCCTCTTACACGCACAAAGTCCACGTCCCACTTCCTCATTTTCATGTGCCCATTCAAAATCGTCTCTCAAAAGCCTCTAATACAGTTGCCTCTGCCACCATACCGGGCAGCGTATTCTCTGCGTATAAAAGCTTTAACCCTCACATCCCCTTTGAACCCATCCCCACTCTCCTTCCCGGCATGCCCTCTGGTATCAGAGAGTTCTACCCTGGGATAACGATCCGCCTTTCTTCTCCATCTTTGCTTCCCGTAATCTTATAAACTTCTATCAGGTCTCGCTGCTCCAAAGGAAACTACACGTTTGACCAGCTTCCAAAGATAGCACACGTCCTCTAAACCAAGCTCCAAACCTCGTCCGCACCGTCGCCAAAGACTCAGCGTTGTTCCTATTCTGTGGTGAGCAGAAGGTATGCAATCATCCCCCATAATCCGTATCGTGCACCACCTCACTATTGCTTTCACCCATATTTGTCCAGGTGTCTGTCTCCCGAGCAAATAGAGGCGCAACAAATCTCTAACACCTTCCCCGTCTGTTTTGGCTCCATCCGTAGCTGACCCTGTGATTGCTACGATTCTTGTCCTTTGCCTTCACCTTGATCTTCATGTGACTCTCGAATCTCCGGGGAATGCCCTTTAACCCGTGTGCCGGGGAAAGCTCAAGCCTTCTCTAGCTCTAAATTCTCTCTCAATTGTTTCATGCATTCCCTGTATGCCTCCAGTACCTCATTTGGTCCCAACTGGCCATGCGTCCCCTTACTTCTTCTTAACCAGGGCCTTAACATCCCTCGAAAATCCGAATTCGCCAAAACCTTTTGTTCTAACAGGAGCATAACGCACTGAGAAGATCATCGGGGTCTCTCTTCCAGCCATCACGGACATTTACACTACACACCGCACCGCAAAGCAAACAGCATTATGAAGGACCGCGTGCACCCCTCATACAAACTCTTCTCCCTCCTGCCGTCTGGGAAAAAGGCTCCGAAGCATTCGGGCTCTCACGGTCAGACTGTGTAGCAGTTTCTTTCCCCAGGCCATCAGACTCCTCAATCCCCAGAGCCTGGACTGACACCTTACTGCCCTATTGTCCTGTTTATTATTTATTGTAATGCCTGCACTGTTTTCGCGCACTTTATGCAGTTCAGTGTAGGTCGGCAGTCTAGTATAGCTTTCTCTGTGTTTTTCTGTTATGTAGTTCAGTCTAGTTTTTGTACTGTGTCATGTAAACCATAGTCCTGAAAAATGTTGTCTCACTTTTACTATGCAGTTTACCAGCAGTTATGGTCAAAATGACAATGAAAGTTGACTTGACTTGACTTGACTTGACTTGACTTGACTCTTGAAGTTTTCCCGGCTGAGCATCTAAACCCAATCCACACTGGCCTGACCTCTTCTGATTTCAGTCAGGTTTTTGACAAAGTACCGCATGGAAGGCTCATCCAGAAATTTAAGTTGGGGGATTGTAATTAAAAAAAACACCAGAAGGTAAATAAAACGCCATAGGGAGAAATATAAAACATAAAGGAAAGCTAGCCAACAATAACTTCGAGTACCGTGCTCAGTTCTGGACGTCTGACTACAGGAAGGACGTGGAAGAAATAGAAAGGGCGCAGAGGATATTTACAAGGATGTTCCCTGGTTTGGGGAGCATGCCTTACGAAAACAGTTTGAGTGAAGTCGGCCTTTTCTCCTTGGAGCGAAGGAGGATGAGAGGTGACCTGAAAGAGGTGTATAAGATGATGAGAGGCATTGATCGTGTGGATATACAGAGGCTTTTCCCCAGGGCTGAAATGGTTGCCACACGAGGACACAGGTTTAAGGTGCTGGGGAGTAGGTACAGAGGAGATGTCAAGGGTAAGTTTTTTACGCAGAGAGTTGTGAGTGCGTGGAATGGGCTGACGGCGACGGTGGTGGAGACGGATATGATAGGGTCTTTTAAGAGTCTTTTAGTTTGTTACATGGAGCTTACTGAAATAGAGGGCTATGGATAAGCCTGGTAATTTCTGACATGTTCGGCGCAACTTTGCGGGACGAATGGCCTGTATTGTGCTGTAGATTTTCTACATTTCTGTTTTTTAACAATATTGAGGTGTCTAACAAAAGGTTTTTCAGATCTATTTAACGCCTTCGATAAGACAGATGTTCTACAGTTAATGCTGTAGGGCATTTCATTTTGTAGTTTTGTGTAGAAAGGCGTGTTCTGCTGGAAGTGTTTGGGTTTCAGTTAAATACAAGGGGACTGTGATATTCAACTTAGGAATGGTGTGTCAGCCAATCAGGTTGGTGGAAAGGGAGAAGAGTCTAGAGAAAGCTAGGCAGAGATCAATTCGTGAGAGACACTGGTAAGACTTTTTTTTAGCGGGTGCTGGAGAGAGAGGAAGATCGGGACAGCCTCATGGGAGGGTCTCCCAGAAGTTTGAGATGCAAAGGATCCAGTTGGCGTTTTGGATTCAGAATTGGATCGTCGTCGAGGACAATGGATAGCAGTGGATGGAATTTACTCCGGCTGAAATTCCAGAAGGGGAGGTGTTTCACAGGGATCCGTAATGGGACAGCAGGGAACATGGCCAGCGTGCGAAGTGGTACAGCTCGGGAGGCCAAAAGCAAAGGGACAAGTTACTCTGGGTGGAAAGCCCTTGAACAATGTTGTTGAGCCGACAGATTTTGGGGACCGAGCCCATATCTCCGTCAAAGTGGCTGAAAATGCCGAAAGGGCGGCGACAGAAAGATTATGACATGCTTGACGGCATCAGATGAGGAACCGATTTCAAGCGTCGCGATGTTATAAGACCAAGAGCATAAGATAGAGGAGCGGAATGTGACTAGTTAGCTCATCCAGTTAGTTCCGCCATTTCATCGTGGCTGATCCAATTTTCCTGTCAGCCCCAATCTCCGGCCTTTTTCTCCGTATCCCTTCATGCGCGGACTAGTTAAAATTAATCAGCTTCTGCCTTAAATATACATGAAGACTTGACGTGAACAGCTGTCTTAGGTAACAAATTACACAGATTCACCATTCTCTGAGGCAAGAGGTTCCTCGCCGTCTGAGCTCTAGCAGGACGACCCTCTATTCTGAGAGAGTGCGCTTTGGTCTGAGACTCGGCCACCATTGCAAGCATCCATTCCGTCCACTCGATCAAGGTTTTTCACACCTCATTCTTCTGAGTTCCAGTGAATTCAGGCCTTCAAGTCCTCTACATACGACAAGCCATTCAATCCGGGAATCACTAAAGCGAACCTCCTTTGAACCCTCCCTAATTTCAGCGTCTCATTTCTAAGATAATGAGTCTAAAACTGTCCTCAATGCTCCACGTGAGGCTTCACCGGTGTTTTATTCAGAGCCAACTGTAATATATGCGGAGTCCAATAGGGGGCGCTGTCACCTCGAAGAAAATTGATGACTCCGTTCTGGGCGACGGTCTCACCCCTATTTACTGGGAGGATCTCAAGTGGGTCACGTGACGCACCTGAGACTGACTGAGGGGTGTTTAAGGCCGGCGCCTGCTCTACCAGTTGCTCAGTCTTGGTAATCACACTGCCGGTCAGAAGCAACTATCAGAGACCCACGTCTCATTCCGTCTGAAGTTTTAGGATTTTCTCTGCCTCTCATCCCCTCTCATCCTGGAAAGGCCTGATCTCGGATGACTAAAATGATAACGGGTAATTTCAAAGTAGATGTGCGGGTGATTTTTCTTTCACACGGGGAGCGCTTGGGTGCCGGCAATCCACAAACTGCATTGGCGCTGGAGGCAATTATAGTAAAGGACTTCAAGATGTTCTCAGAAAGGGATATGCAGGAACGGGGCGGATATGGCTATGCAGGCGGTAGGAATTGGTTTATTGGGGCATCCTATCACCTGTTTGATTCCTGTGCTCTTCTGGTCCATGTTCTGGTTCTGAAATATCCTGTCTGCGGTCTATCCAACTGGCAGCTCGTCACACACATGTACCACCCTCTGGGTAAAGAGGTCGCCCCTCGGGTATGCTTTAAAGCTTCAAATTGGGTACAGTTAAACCTCTCACTTTTAGCATACTGCATCTCCTGTGGCTTTGTTGCCCCAGTTCCAGAGAAAGTACTGCGCGCATGCACCTGAACTTTGTCCCAGATGAGCTTCGAAGCCACTGTGAGGTACATACGGCATCGCCTTCAAGGCCTCGATAACTCGAGTTCACCGATTAGTCGAAGCATGTTACGCCTGTCGGGTGCTTTGAGTTATTGTCCTGTGTTGGGTTGATCTGAAAAAATTGCTTAATCCAACTTTTTTTGGTAAATAATCTTCAAAAAAATTATAATCGAATGACTTTTTTAAAAAATTTGAAACAATAGCGAGAGCAAGGTGAAAAAACGCAACCAGTTCTAAATTTGGAAAAGAGAATGTTGTATTACTAAGGAAAAGATACTCAGCTGCCAATATGAACGACAACAAAAGCATCGCAGCGATACTGCGGTTTGAAGTTTGCTGTTTCCCAGTAGATTCATTGGAGACGTTCACTGATGGGTCGAACTGAGGGCATGAGGGATCTGGTGACGTCATTGTCGATGCTTGTTGACGTCTTTGAACCATTTCAAGCTGCCGCTGCCGACTGCGAGCGTGGGTGCAGACTTATGAATTCAATCAAATGCGAATCCGTCAGGATGAGCTCATGATGATTACGCGGCACGATGGCGTAATGGTTGGCGTAACGCTTTACGGTACGGGCGACAGGGGTTCGTTTCCCGACGGAGACTGGAAGGATCACTACTCTCTTCCTGTGACTATGTGGGTTTTCTCCGAGAGCTGCGGTTTCCTTCCACAGTCCGGAGACGTTTCTATCGACGGGCAGATTTGTTCATTGTAAAATGTCCTGTGATTAGGACAGGATTAAACCCTGGGCGGCGAAAGCCGATCACACCGATTACCACTGATTCCGAACCACAGCAAATCCCATATCCCAAATTTCTGCTTTCGCTTAGTTAGTCAACTCTCAATCCATGCTAATATCTTACCCGCAACTCTCTGCATCTGTATCTTATGGATAAGTCTTTTATGTGGCACGTTCTCGAAAGCCTTCTGGAAATCCAAGTAGATAACATCCATCTGTCCCCCTCTATACACTGCCCTCGTTAAATCCGCAAAGAGCACAAATACGTTTGTCAAACAGGGCCTCTCTTTGCTGAATCCATGCTGCGTCTGTCTGAAGGATCCATTTCGTTCCAGGCGCCTCGCTATTTCTTCTTTCTTGATAGCTTCAAGCATTTTCCCAACCACAGATGTTACACTAACCGGACTATAGCTGCCAGCCGTTTGCTTACATGTTTTTTGAACAGTGGCGTGATATTCGCCGGGACCTGCCCAGAGTCGAGAGAGTTTTTGCACATTATCACCAAAGACTGTAGTATAACCTCTGCCATTTCTCTCAGTGTCCTGGGATGCGTTCCAGGAGGATCGCGGGCGGGGGGGGGGGGGGAGGTGTTTATGTATCTTTAGGCCAATAAGTTTGCTCAACACTACTTCTTTAGTGATAGCTGTTATATCGAGATCCTCAACTCCCATCGCACGCATAACATCTCTGTTGGGCCTGTTGGACGTATCCTCCAGCGTGAAGACCGGCACAAAATAATCATTCAATGGCTCAGCCATTTCCGCATTAGCCAATATCAATTCCCCCTTCCGTTCACATCAGCCGCCCTTTTCCGCTTTTTGTTTGTGACACGGACGCGGCAGGAAAACGAACCCAAGCGCAGGACTCGGACGCGGAGGTAGGATCAGGAGGCGGAATCTCCTTTGCGAGTGAAGAATCGGGACCAGGCTGAGCCAGGACCTGGGAGACTTGGTTTCTGGAGAGATACGGGGTCTGAAGACTTGGAGCGAGGTTCCTCTCCCTCTCCCTCTCCCTGAGAGTCGACCGACAATCTAGCAGTGGGTTAACCGGAGCTGTCGGGGTCTTATCCTCTGGTGACTAATGGAAACCAGGTGCTGGTGATTGAGGGGAATTGGGAAAGATTGGGAATCAAGTGCTGGGATTAAGGACCAACTAGGGAGGAAAGGGAAGAGGTGGGAAATGCCAGCCAGGACCATGACAATGGAATTATAAAACATCTTACTATCCCATATTTATATTTTGTGCTGGTTTGCTTTCATAACCTATCTTCCCTTTCTTTATGTTGCAGTCTGTGAAGGAAGAGAAGTGGGTGCAGTTACTGTTACAAGAGAGAAGGTGCTCAAAAAGCTGACAGACCCAAAGGTGCATAAGACATCCGGGTCAGAGGAGCTGCAACTTAGGGTTCTGAAATAGGTGGCGCTGGAGATCGTGGTGACGTAATAAATAATCTTTCAAAAGTCATTGGCTCTGGACTGGAAAATTGCAAATGTCACTCAATTAGAACCATAGAACCGCAGAACACAGTACAGGCCCTTCAGCCCTCCATGTTGTGCCCACCCATATAATCCTTTAAAAACGTACTAAACCCACACTACCGCATAACCCTCCATTTTTCTTTCATCCATGTTCCCGTCCAAGAGGCTCTTAAATACCCCTAATGTTTTCGCTTCCACCACCATCCCTGACAAGTCATTCCAGGCACTCGCAACCCTCTGAGTAAAAAAAAAACTTACTGTGCAAAAAGCAGTGTGAGAAGTTATTTAAGAAAGCAGGAAGACAGCAGAAGGGGAATTATAGGCCAGTTATTCTGACCTCCGCGGCTGTGAAGATGTCAGAGTCAATTGTTAAGGATGAGGTGATGGGGTACTTGGTGACACAGGACAAGGCAGTACAAAATCAGCATGGTTTCCTTCCGGGAAAATCCTGCCTGACGTTCTTTGAGGAGGTTACAAGTAGGGTAGATAAAGGGGACATAGCACTTGTTGTGTATTTGGAATTTCCGGAGGCCTTTGACAAGCTGCCACACATGAGGCTGCTTAGAAAGTCAGGAGCCCGTGGTGTGACAGGAAAGTTACTAAAATGGTGAGATCGGTAGGTGGCAGCGAGTGGTAATAGAAACATCCTTTTCTGGCCGGCTGCCAGTGACCCGGGTTCCGCAGCGGTCGGCGTTGGGACCACTTCATTTTATGCTGTATGTAAGTGATTTAGATGATGGAGTAGATGGCTTTGTTGCCAAGTTTGCGGTTGATGCGAAGATTGTTGGGAGGGGGCAGGTAGTGTTGAGGAAACGGGTCAGATGCAGAAGGACCGAGGCAGATTAGGCGAATGGGCAAGAAAACGGGAAATGAAATGCAATGTTGGGAAATGCACGGTCATACGCTTTGGTGGATGAAATAAATGTGCGGAGTATTTTTTGAACGGGGAGAAATCCAGGAATCTGAGATTCAGAGGGACTTGGGAGTCCTTGTGCAGAACACCCTGAAGGTTAACTTGCATGTTGAGTCGGTGTCGAGGGAGGCAAATGCCATGTCAGCATTCGTTTCAAGCGACCTTGAGTACAAGAGCAGGGATGTGATGCTGAGGGTTTAATAAGGCACTGGTGAGGCCTCACCTTGAGTATTCTGAACAGATTTGGGCCCGTCAACCTAGAATAAAATGTGCTGGGTTGGAACGGGTCCCGAGGAGGCTCACACGGACAATTCCGGGAATGAAAGGGTTATCAGACGAGGAATGTTGGATGGCTCTGGGTCTGTCTGTACTCGTGGGAATTCAGAAGGACGAGTGGGGATCTTATTGATACCTTTCGAATTTCGAAAGGCCGAGACAGAGGAGATGTTACCATGGTGAGGGGAGTCTAGGACAAGAGGGCACAGCCTCAGGATAGAGGGGCGCCCTTTCACAACAGAGAAGCGGAGAATTTTCTTCAGCCAAAGAGTGGTCCATTTGTGGGGTTGGTTGCCTCGTGCAGCTGTGGAGATCATTATGTTGGCTCTTGATCTCAGTCCCACGGTTGATGAAGGCCAACACACCTTCTTAACAACGCTCTGAATCTACACGGAGCCTTAACTGTCCTGTGGACAAGGACCTCAAGATCTCTCCTCACCCTCCTCAGTGCCAAGACTCCTACCATTAATACCATATTTTGTCTTCAAATTTGACAGACCAAAAGTGAACCATTTCACACTTACTTGCATTGAACTCCATCTGCCTCTACTCAGCCTAGTTCTGCAGCCTATCGATGCCCGGCTGTAACCTCTGACAACCCTCCAGACCATCCACAACACCTCCAACCTTTGTGTCATTGGCAAACTTACCAACCCACCCTTCTACTTCCTCATCCAGGTCATTAATAAAATTCACAACTGAACACCACTAGTGACCGATCTCCATGCAGAATACGAACCATCTACAACCTTCTTTTATCGGCAGTGGGCAAGCCAATTATGGATCTACAAAGCAATTTTCTCACGGATTCAATGTCCCCTTACTTTCTGAATGAGCCTTGCATAGGGAATCATATCAAATGCCCTACTGAAATCGGTATACACTACATCCACTGCTCTACCTTCATCAATGTGCTTCATCACATCCTCACAAAACTCAGTCAGGCTCGTAAGACATGAACTACCCTTGACAAACCCATGCTGACTATCACTAATCATATTATGTCTCCCCAAATGCTCATAAATCCTGCTTCTCGGGATCTTCAACAACTTCCTCACCAGTGAAGTAAGGCTCATTGCAGAGGGATTTGGGTCCGCTGGAAAAATGGGCTGACAAATGGCAGATGGAGTTTAATGCGGTCAAGTGTGAGGTATTGCACTTTGAAAGGACAAACCATGGTAGACATACAAGGTAAATGATAGGACACTGAGGAGTGCAGTAGAACAGAGGGATCTGGGAATACGGTTACATAATTCCCTAAAAGTGACGTCACAGGTAGATAGGGTCGTAAAGAGAGATTTTGGTACATTGGCCTTTATAAATCAAAGTATAAGATTTGGAATGTTATGGTGAGGTTGTATAAGACATTGGTGAGGCCAGATTTGGAGTATTGTGTGCAGTTTTGGTCACCGAATTACAGGAAGGATATTAATAAGGTTGAAAATTTGCAGAGAAGGTTTACAAGAATGTTGCCGGGACTTGAGAAACTAAGTTACAGAGAAAGGTTGAATAGGTTAGGACTTTATTCCCTGGAGCGTAGTAGAATGAGGGGTGATTTGATGGAGGTGTATAAAATTTTGATGGGTATAGATAGAGTGAATGCAAGCAGGCTTTTTACACTGAGGCCAGGGGAGAAAAAAAACAAGAGGTCTTGGGTTAAGGGTGAAGGGGGAAAGTTTAACGGGAACATTGGGGGGGCTTCTTCACACAGAGAGTGGTGGGAGTGTGGAATGAGCTGCCAGATGAAGTGGTAAATGCGGGCTCACTTTTGACATTTAAGAAAAACTTGGACAGGTTCATAGATGAGAGGGATATGGAGGGGTATGGGCCGAGTGCAGGTCAGTGGGACTAGGCAGAAAAATGTTTCGGCACAGCCAAGAAGGGCCGAAGGGCCTGTTTCTGTGCTCTAATGCCCTATGGCTCTATGGTTCTATGGTCTGTAATTTCTTTGATCATCTCTACTCCACTTCTTGAACAAGGAACAACATTTGCAACCCTCCAGTCCTTCAGTACTTCTATCCCTGGTGATGATGCAATGATCATCAGCAATATCCTCCCTCGCTTCCCACAGTAGCTTGGGGTATATCTCGTACGGTCCCGTTGCCGTCTATAACTTAATGCTTCTCAAAAGCTCCAGCACATCCTCTTTCTGAATATCTAAACGCTGATGCGTTATCAGTGCCCCAGCGCTCTGATGAAGGAGACAGAGTCGTGATCACTCCCTCCAAGATGTTCTCCCACCGAGCGATCTGCCGCCTGACCAGGTTCATTTCCCAATACCGTATCAAGTACCGCCTCTCCTCCAGTTGGCCTATCGACATACCGCGTCAGGAAACCTTCCCGAACACATCTAAACACACTGCTGTGAGGAGATGTCAGTCAATACTAGGAAAGTTAAATTCTCCCATCACAACAGCCCTGTTATTATTGCACCGTTCCAGAGCTTGCCTCCCCATTTTTATACAAATAAAAAGCAACCGGTCGGTTTATTGCCTTCTTCCTGTTTCAGACTTCCACCCACAGTGACTCAGTAGACCATCCATCCATGGCTTCCTCCTTTTCTGCAGGCGTGACTCTACCCCTGATTAGAAATGCCACACACCCCAACTCTGTGGCCTACCTCTCTGTTCTTTTTGAAATATCGAAAGCCTGGCACACTCAGCAGCCATTCCTGGCCCTGAGGCACCCTAGTCTCTAAAATGGCCGCAGCGTCATAGCTCCACGTCTTGCTCCTCGCTCTAAGTCCTTCCGACTTGTTTCCGATACTCATTGCATTGAAATAGACAGATCTCAAACCATCTTGCTGAGTACATCTTTGCTCTAACGTCTGCCTATCCTTCCTCACAAGCTCCCAACAAGCCCTCTTGACTTGTCCGCCCTTCGCACCATCCTCTGCCTCTCCATTTCGGTTCCCAACCCTTGCAAATCCAGATTGAATCCTCTTTCCCCAATAACATTAGCAAAAATCCCCGCCAGTATGTTGACACACCTCGGATTCATTGACAGCCCACAGTTGCCAGAGTAGAGGTCCAAATGATCCAGAGATCGGAATCCCTGCCCCTTGCTCCAATCCTTCAGCCACGCATTTATCTGCCTCCTGAATCTAGCCCTATACTCACTGTCACGTGGCACTGGCAGCAACCTCGAGATGACCGCCCTTGAGATCCTGCTTCTCAACTTCCTACACAACCGCCTGTATTGCGTTTCCAGTGCCCCCTCCCTTTTTCTACCCGAGGACGTTGGTACCGATATGCGCCACAGCCTCTGGCTGCTCCCCCTCTCATTTCAGGATACTGTGGACGCGTTCAGAAACATCACCAACCCTGCGGAAGCGAAAGGAATCTGGGACCAACACTGAGCCCAGAAGCCCCGATGCGTTCCCAATAGTGGTGGCTAGGAAGAGGAATGGGAAGGTACGGAAGTGTGGGGACCACAGGACTCTGAACAGGCTCACAGTCCCTGACCAAGATACTGTCCCGAGGGTCGAACACGCACTGGCCTGCCTGAGTGGTGTGAAGTGGTGCGGTGTGCCGGACTTGAGGAGTGGATGTTACCAGATCCCCGTGAGTGAGGCCGACAAAGAGAAGGCGGCACTTATCTATGTCCCCTGGGATTCTTCCAGCTCGAAAGGATGCCGCCGGGCATATCGGGATCCCCGGCTGCCTTCGGGCATGCCATAGAGCATAGGTGTCAAACACAAGGCCCGGCGTACAATTATATCCGGCCCGCGAGATCATTTTAGATAGATCTATTATTTTAATTATTAATGGCCCGGCGATATGAAGCGCTGATAACACACAAACTACAGATCCCGTAATGCAGCTCAACAGCTGCCGCTAGGCTACCCGGGAACATTCCCGCGTCAAGCGCCTGTTGCTGTATACAACGCTATTCTGTGTGAGAAGCTTTTCTCAGCGATGGAGATTAACAAAACATCACACAGGTGTCGTCTCACTGATGAACACCTGCAGTCCTTCCTGAGCATCTCCACAACACAGAGCCTCACACCAAACCGAAACGAACCCATTGCCAAGAAAAGATGCCAAGCATCCAGCTCTGACCAAACGGCATAAGGGCAAAGAAAAGTGAGAGTTTTGATTTGTTGTTGTTTTAACTTTTGCTGAAAAGCACAAATTTTATTTATATTTCCAGGGATGTTTTTGCAGCATGCTCATATTTCTAACTTGTATAATACTGACAGGAGATATTTTTATGGAGAGCAAAGTATTTAAGTTGTTTAAAGTTTTAGTTTATTTTTTCTGGAATAATATTCCTGTCTGTTTTTATTCATATTTATGTTAAAGAAATGTTTAGTTTTAGTGTGTCCAATAAATGTTTATCCTGCGACCTAAAGTGTGCGTTGAGTTTTGGCCCCATGTGCAATTGAGTTCGACGCCTCTGCGCATAGAGAGAGCTGTGGCGAATATGAACTTGCTTGAGGTGCCGGTCTACCTGGATCATCTCATCGTGCTCGGGTCCACCTTGGAGGAGCGCGGAGCGAGGCGACTGAAGGTGTTCGGCCGACTGACAGCTGAAGCACTAAAACCAGCCCTGGGCAAGTGCGGGTTCTGCCAGGCGCCTGTCAACAGTGTTGGGCACAGAGTCTCACGGGATGAAATAGCCAGAGGCAGAGGCAGCGACCACATGGCCAAGGGCCCGGAATGCGAGCGCTGTGCACTCGTTCCTTGGGTTCTGCGGGCTCTGTGGGAACGATCGGAGGTTGGTGAAGGACTGTTCTAAATTGTGGCACCGTTAGAGTGAGCTTCCCCTGGGGAAGGAAGGTGGGAGGACGAAGGGAGAGGATGATAAAAAATTTCAGACCTTCGGAGCCCTTTGGAGCGGGTTGGGATGCGAAACGTGAAGGGGGCTTTCAGTCGCTGCTTGGGCGGCTGCTGAGAGCGCCTGCGCCGGCTTTTGCCGACCCCCGATGGTCGCGTCCGCTGCGCGCAGACGCGGTGGGGTAGGCGGAGGGGTGGCGCTGTACCAGGATCGGTCCTCGGGGCTGAGACGTCTCGTTTTTCAGCTGGGTCCCGTCACCCTCTGAGCGCAGGTACCCCACGCACGGACTGCAGTTCCTGGCATTGAAATGGGCTGTGGTGGATAAGCCAAGTGGCTGTCGGTATGGAGCCAAGTTTGAGATGAGGGCGGCCAACAACCCGTTAACTTGTATCCCACCTTGGCGAAATTGGGTGCACCAGGCCATCGGTGATTGCCGGCGATGACTGCTTATGATTGCAGCATGAAGACCCGCCCGGAGAGTCGGAACATCGATACCGCCGCGTTGTACCGACAGGCGCAGGAACGGCCCGACAGGGAACTGAATCGAATAGAATTGCCTTTGTTACTTACAACCTTCATATACATGAGAAGTGGAAATATTTACATTATTCTCCGTCTAAATGTATAGAAATTTACAATAAATAGTGTGTACAACAGGATAGTTAATGCAACATAGAAATAGAATCGCGTCAGAATGAGTTAATCAGTCTGATGGCCTGGTGGAAGAAGCTGTCCCGGAGCCTGTCGGTCCTGGCTTTTATGCTGCGGTACCGTTTCCCGGATGGTGGCAGCTGAAACAGTTTGTGTTTTGTGTGACTCGGGTCCCCAATGATCCAGTAAATAATCGACTTTCCTTTGCCTCAATTGACTCGTATTTCCTCGGAGAATTTTATATGATTTTCAGGCGTGCCGTTACCTTAGTGGAAACATAGAGAAATTGTTTTACATGATAAGGTACATAAACTGATGTAACATTTTACCCTGAACAATGACCTTATCCAAATATGACATTTCCATAGGAAAGAAAAACTTAAGCTGCAGAGGCTCTGACTCCAATATACCACCACAACGTGTCAAAGGCGTGGTTAGAAAGATGGAGAATTGCTGAAGTTGTTTGACTACTGAACACTGCTTCTCCACAGAACTGAACTCTCCGGCTCCTCTATTCTTCCTACTTTACTCATCGCTGCGTGGCACAATTCCAATCTCACCTGTTGCGTTGTATCTCGAACGAAGGCGAATCCCAGTGTAGGAAGGATAAAGACTAATACCTAACATGATATCCTCTCCTTCAGTGTCAGCAAAACCAAAGAGCTGGGACTTGATTCCAGGAATGGCGCTATGCACATCCTCCTTCTGTGTGTATCAACGATTGAGAGCAGTGAGCCCTCCAAATTCCTCGGAGTAAACCTCACCAAAGAGTGTCCAGGTTTACCAAAGTGTTGTCACCCAACGTGGTCTGGCAACTCGTCTTAGTCCCAACCAATTGAAAATAATATTATTCCTCCCCGTCAACCCTCACCTATTTTTACTGATGCACCCGAAAACATACCCTCTCTATAATGTCTCACTGCTGATGTTATGGTTTCTCTGTAGCAGCATATTTAGGTTATGACTAGAGATAACGAGGACGGGAATGAGTGCCATCCAATGTGGGTCATTTATCCCTGTCATCCCTCACCAATTTTTAATGATGCTTCACAAAACACTCCCTGACTGTACGCATTACGGCATGATAACTGTTGTACACATGGCCGCAATTTGGTAGCTCAGCCTCCTCTCTGTGGGTTCTGACTATATTTTTCTCTGCCGCACTGAAACAACCTGAATAATGAAACCCACACGGACCATTCCCTCTTCCTCCTTCTTCCATCCGTTTCATAAGCGGAAAGGCACGTCCTGAGTGTTTCTAACGATATTTAATAAATACCGCCACAGAACAATAAGATGCAAGTTTGGCTTTGCAATTTATCTCGCTGTTGTTTTTACTTGCACCGCACTTTCTCTGCAGCTTTTAGAAGTTATTCTCCATTTGCTGTATTCATAACATGTTCCTCATGATCAAATAGTGTACCGCACACGCACAAAAAAAAACATATACGTTCTTCACCTCATTCCAAGCGCACTCTCACACCATTATCTCTCTCTCTCTCGCTCACACACACACACACACACACACACACACACACACACACACACACACACACACACACACACACACACACACACACACACACACACACACACACACACACACAGTCGCTACACATAGACGGACTTTGCTGTCTTCTTTTGCAGCTAACCTGGCCGTTATTGCGGTATTACTCCGCCGGTGTTGCGGTCTCTCCAGATGTATCACTGTCTACCTGCTGTCCATGGCGGTGACCGATCTCCTGGTCGTCATCGCCGGCGTGATACCACACCGGATTGTTCCCATGCTTTTACCGTTCAGTATTTTGACCACCGTTCCGGCCTCCATTACAAACGTTGTTTTAGTATTTTTCATAAGAGAATGTTCCATCTCGGTAACGGTGATGTCTACATTTGATAGGTATGTGGCTATTTGCTGCCAGAAATTAAAGACGAAGTATTGCACAGAGCGAACAGCCAATGCGGTGATCGGAACTGTTACTGTCGTCAGCTGCATCAAAAGTGTATTTAATGCTTTTGTCTATGAAGTTTCAAATAAAAATGAACGCACACAATGCAAGCTTAAATCCGTGTACTATACCTCTGCTGCCTGGATAGCATTTGACTGGATCGATAGTATTTTCACCCCATGTTTGCCATTCGTTCTAATCTGTCTATTCAATTTCCGAACCGTGAGGCATATTTTGAGGGCCATTAGAATCCGCAGGAGACTCCAGAGCGGCGGGAACAGCGAGAGTCAGAATGACCCGGAAGTGTGCAGCCGCAGGAAGTCTAACGCCCTGCTGCGAAGCATCTCGGGCATCTTTATCCTCTTGTGGCTGCTGCCGCTGGTATCAGTCCTCTACATTCGCACTGGCAAAGTCGCTTATTTTACAGGCTCCAATTTCAGTGAATCAATTCTTCCTCTGCGAGAAAGCTGGTTCGTACTTCAGTTCCTGTGTGCTTGGGTGAACCCATTCATCTATGCCGGGACACAGAGTAAGATCAGAGACGAGATAAAGTTTGGACTGAAATATCCACTCGCACTCGTTGATAAATTATTTTAAGAAACACACTGTTTGTAATTTTTCCAGTCTGTAGCACTTTATTCGGAAGATCTTTCCTTATACTCAGAACCCGGTTTCCTCGCTGATGGAGAATTCTGTGCTCTGAAACACGTAGTTTCTTTTGCTTTACGTCGGTCAATTGATTCAAAAGTTTTGTTGGGTAGGAAGAAGTACAGTTTATAAATCAGCGCATTCTAATAAATAAGGGGCAGTGGCTGCGGACAAACCAGTTGTTTTCTTCTTGCTATGAAGTCGATGGAATGAAGGCTGTCATTTTGTGAAGCTACTCTGTATCCTCCAATTTCTGAACTGGCATTACTCGGCTGAATCTGAATGTTAAAGTAGATTTTTTAGCCAGATATAGTCAGTCAGTGGAGTGCACTGCCACGGACTGTGAAGGACACGTTCGTGGGTATATGCTGACCGTTTTATGATCGGCCAGAGCATCAAGTGACAAGCGAGAAGGCGGCTGTATGTGTTATGTGCGATCCGGGATCAGCCATGATGAAATTGCGGAGCAGATCCGGTGGGCTGAATGGTCTCCTTCTGATCCTATGGCTATATGGTCTTTGCTCCGATGACCTCGAGCAATCGGGATCGAAGTGCAACATTTGAACTGTTAAGGAAAGTGTCAAACGATGTGAGGTTTGTAATGCGTGCGCTGTAAATTTTCGCTGCTCATGTATGGGTCTATCTGTAATGCTCCACTGCTAATGTAATGGTTTCTGTTTAGCAGCGTATTTGGGTTAGGACTGGAGGAAACTGGGACTTGGGAATGTGGGCCATCCAATGCGGATCTCACGTGTGGGTATATCCGAGGGAAGGAAGTCGCGTGCTTTTGTCGGCTGGAGATGACGAGAGAAGACGCGAATGGAGAAGGTTCGTAGACCGCCGGATGGATTGGACTTGCGGCAAGGATCCGAGGGTCGGTGACGCTCGGAGGATGTCGACCAGGAATGAATGAACGGAACCGTGAATTTCAACGTTGCGCGTTCGACTATTTCCTGAGAATGGGCCCCTCTCTTTGTTCTTATCATTACCGATCATAAAGTTATGAATTATAAAGCTCGACCGTTTAATTCCATATTGTGTACTGCATGCCCTTTTGTGCTATTGATTTGTACCAGGGAACACATCACGCAGAATCCATCCAGACAGGATTTAGTAGAATGTTAAATGGTTTTCAGCACCTCAGTTAGAGCGAAAGGTTGAACAAGTTAGGTCTTTATTCTTTGGAACGTAGAAGGTTGAGGGGAGACTTGATAAAGGTATTTAAAACTACGAGGGGGTAAGATAAAGCTGACGTGGATAGGCTTTTTCCAATGAGAATAGGGGGTATTCAAACAGGAGGACATCTGTTGAGATTTAGTGAGCAAAAGTTTACGGGTAACACGAGGGGAAATTTCTTTACTCAGACAGTGGTAGCTGTGTGGAACGAGCTTCCAGTAGAAGTTGTCGAAGCAGGTTCGATATTGTCATTTAAAGTAAAATTGGATAGGTTTACGGACGGGAAAAGATATGTGGCTTATGGACTGAGTGCAGGATGGTGGGACTAGGTGATTAAACCTCAGGCACGGACTGGAAGGGCCGAGATGGTCTATTTCGGTGTTGTAATTTTTATATTGTCATATGGTGATATGGATACTCGGAGGGAGGAGGCTGATCCACTCATCAACCCACCTAACGATCAGTCCACACTGGTTCTTAAGCAACATCCGGTGAGACCCACCCTGAGCAAAGTGAGTGCGAGTAAGGCATGTGCCGACCAGCTTGCGGAGTTGTTTACAAGTATATTTAACCTCTCACTGCAGCAAGCTGCTGTTTCACCGGGATTTAGCACCTCCACCATCATCCCAGTGCCCAAACTATCAACTGTGAAGTGCCTGAATGACTATCGCCCTGCAGCGCTGACACCCATAGTCATGAAGTGTGCTGAGAGACTTGTGCTCTCACACCTTAAGGCTACAATCCTACCCGATGTGGACAAACACCATTCTGCCTACCGGGAAAACCACTCCACAGAGGATGCAATCACAACAGCCCTCCATTTTGCGCTGACTCACTTTCAAGATCCGAACACTTATGTGAGGATGTTATTTGTTGAAATCAGTTCTGCATTTAACATAGTCATCCCCCATAATCTGATCTGAAAGCTGAAAGCTTGGCCTTGGTTCATTCCTGTGCTCGTGGGTCATGGACTTTCTCACAGACCGATCACAACAAGACGGAGTTGGTGAGCTCTACTCCACCACCTTCATCTTCAAAATAGGCATCCCGCAGGGCTGTGGGCTGACCCGTATGAGCTACTCACTTTTCACACATGACTGCACCCCCATCTACACCTCCAACTCCATAATTAAATTTGTGGGCGATACCACAGATGTTGGCCTGATCTCGGACGAGGATGAAACACCCTACAGGCTCGAGGTGCATCCCCTGACGGAGTGGTGTAAGGACAACTACTGGTCCTTAATACTTCCAAAACAAAAGAGACGATCATTGACTTGAGGAAATCAAAGGGCAGATTACACATCTCCCTCCAGATACATGGAGAAGTAGTGAAAAGTGTGGAAAGCCTAAATTTCCTTGTAGTTATGTTGTCAAAACAGCTGACCTGCACCACCAACACCTCACTGCTTGTAAAAAAGGCACAACAAAGACTCTTCTTCCTTCGAAAGCTGAAACAGGCCAAACTCCAAAAAAAAGCTGATGCTTAACTTGTACAGAATCACAATTGAAACAATCCTGCCCAACAGCGCCACCGTGTGGTATGCCAGCTGCTCAGCCGCTGAGCGACAAGACCTGCATCGCGTGGTGAAAGCCGTCCAGCGAATTGCCAGCATGGAGCTCCCAGGACCGGACACCGTCTATTCCGGCAGACTCGGGTGGAAAACAGTCAGCGTGACCAGACAGACTTTCTTCACGGAGATGGAACGCGCTCCCGGGGTTTTTCGGTCTCGCAAAAGCGCAGCCAAGAGGGCGAGTACGTGCTCGGGGTACTGAGGCTTCGCTGCCCTGTGGAAAAGTCAATTCCTGGCTGGTGACGCCGAATGAAGCATCGCAGGAGAAAACGTAATATCGGGAACAGCGGAACAGCTGGTGGAGGTTTCTCACTCTCACTCTCTCCCATTGGTAAAGGGGCGTTTGCTGTTGAGTCTCCAGTCAGGGAATTGAAAACTACGCGGCAGGCTTTAACACCGTAATCAGCGATTTGCGGATTCTAACGTTGTTCGTGTCGCATTTTTTGCCGTACTCTCCCGTTCGTTGATGTCTGCAAGGAGCTAAAATTTCAGCTTGTATATTGATATTCTATGGAGCTATTGATTAATGGTTGATATCAACAAGTTTATGTACAGAGGCCCAATGAAAAACTTATTAAGTGTTGAGATTCCAGATGTTCTTCATTCGTGATGGCAAAACGTTTCGTATTGACTTCCGTGCACCATAAATCTAACTGCAACTGCAGGAGTTAATTCTGGGCAGTGAACCATCAAATGTCTCTGTTAACACTGCTGTCTGCGGCTTTTTCTGCAGAGGTCAAGAGAAATCACTTCAAAACTGATGAGTGGAGTCATTTTTTTATAACAGTTTACCCGGTAATATTTTCACAGTTGCATAATTTCTGGCGGGACGTAACGCCGCACAATTCTCAGCAACCTATTGCTGGCTCCCTCTTCTGAAAACCGTAAACATAGGTCCAGTGTCCTCAATCACTGCATTTCATCAGAGTCGGTATCAGCATGGTGAATCTGTGCTGCACTCCCAACATAAGGGTTATATCCTTCTTCGAGTAGGTTGCCAAAACTTCACATTTTACTGAAGGTGTTTAACTGCCTTAGGGCATCGCTGTTTCTGTTCTCAAATCTATGGTTTTGATGTCAAACATGTAATTTTCTTTTTAAATACCTGTTGTATGTTCCATAACCTGGTTTATCCGAAAATTAATATCTGTACAGCTGTCAAAATGTTTAGATAATTATCTCCCTGGGAGACTTTGCTACAAAATTGACAACACGAAATTTCATAGCATTAAACATGCTTTACCCACCTGTGCATATCGTACTGATTTCGTTACTCGATCTTCACAGTCCAGAGCCCCACCTCGCTTTGTGCAATGTGGAAATGTGAAATTATTGCATTTAATCATTCAATGAACAGCTGAACAGTTAACTGCCGGTTAACTGTCGGCTAACTATTACTTGGATTGCACTACTTGTATGTAGAATCTATATTTTCATTTATATTTATCATTATTATTGTTATGAGCAGAGAGACAACATCTGCCGGAAGTAAATTCCTTGTATGTGCTCAGGTACTTGGCGATTAAAGTCTGATTCTGATTCTGATTCTGAAATCATTACAGTATATTGTGAGTTGCTGGGTACGGGTAATGTCCTGTGGTAACTTACTTGTCACTACTTATTTCTTGTTTTGTTTGCTCTTATCCTCCCACAGCCTGTGTAAAAACTTCCATAAAAATGCACGACTACCAACGGAAGCGCAGTTGATTTGAAGACTGTGCAAACTGGACCGTCAGCCCATGCTGAACAATGTACATTAATGCACGAGTCATATTCTAAATGGTCCCAGCCATATTCTATATATTCAGCAGTATAAATGCATTTTAAATATCCGTTCCACAACGTATTCGATCATTTTCGTTACCATCTGTTCCACCTGAATCACACAGCGTGTAAAGTTTCCCGTCGGTTATCATTTAAAATGTTCTCTTCTTTCCTTAAACAGGGCAGCCTGGATTTGAGGTGATCTACCCTGGAGCAAAGACGCATCTCATCTGAGCCCCTCATGGTCCATTAGTAAATAACAGAAAGTCACTACATAACCTCCCGCTTAAGAAAATAAACCCGACACACATCAGCAGAGAATCTGAGCTTCTCTACACACGGTCATAGTCTCTCCGTTTCTTAGCCGATTTCGGAACTTTTCTTGAACACTGGCTCAATATTGTATTTTACAACAAGTCTTTTGTATGACACTGCACCTCCGTTGAGTAAATCGCCAGCTTTACACCAACGTTTATTTCTCATGATGGTCCTTACCTTTTACTAGACAATTCCAAATTATTTAAATATCCGTTACCAAATGGTCAGTAAAGTCTGATTTGAATTTTCCATCGCTTCAACTGTTTTCTCAAATTCAGGGCAATTATAGATCTTCTTCGTCTGATGTCTGGGCCTTAATCCTGAAATATCCAATTTTCCAAAATGTAACGATTAATACTCATTTCGCTTTGACCATTTTCTTTGTCAAAATTGAACAGCTATGTGTCAGGAGGGGCCGGATGGTCCCAAATGCAGGACGCAGGCACTGAAGTACTAGGGGGAGGACAGGATGGGGATGCCATGGCACTTAAGGGTAGCTGGGGTTCAGACAGATGGATTTCAGGCAGGCGGAGCGGAGCGGCTCCCGACGTTCAGGCAGACATGCAGACAGCTCCCCGGGGTTCGGGCAGGCAAGTCCATAGGTCCCCAGGATTCAGGCAGGCAGACAGACAGGTCTAGGTGGCGACAGGCTAGCGGAGAGCCCTCCCTGGGCGGGCCACATGTATCCAGGGTAGGGGCGCCTCCCAGCCGGAAACACCGGAGGGATGGGCGACAAGCGGACCCCAAGGCGGGTGCGGAGCACTATCCCAGGGTTTGGGCGGAAGAGAAGGAGGGGGCAGAACCTCTGCTGGGCCACGACTCTATGCTTCATAATGTCTTCAATTCGGGATCATTCTGAATTACATCCACTGTGTTTGCTAATTCTATAATGTCAAAAGTATATTGTTCCATCCGGCGCAGTGAAGTGAGCCTAGCCGAGCTTCGTACAGTTACAGCAACCTTTTATGATTTCCTGCAGACACATAGAAACATAGAAATATAAGAAGCCTGCAGCACGATACAGGCCTTCGGCCCATAATGATCTGCCGAATATGTCCCTGCCTTAGAAATTACTAGGGTTACCTTTTCTCCTCCATTTGACTACGCTGCCTGTACCTGTCTAAAAGTATCTTAATAGACCCTATGGCATCCGCCTCCACCACTGGTGCTGACAGCCCATTCCAACGAATCACCACTCTCTAAGTAAAAGCTTTACCCCTGACATTTCCTCTCTAACTACTTCCAATCACTTTAAACGTCTGTCCTCTTGTGGCAACAATTTCAGCTCTGGCAATAAAGCCTCTGACTACCCACACGATCAATGCCTCTCATTATCTTATACTCCAACTTTCATAAAGGATTGGAAACAGGTATGGACTTTATACTGAATTATTCATCAAAACAATTATCGACATCAGCTGCTTTTAGCTTCTTATTGTAAATACGGCAATTAGATCAAGTTAATAATGTTGCCTCCAACAGATCCTGTCTGATGATTACTACTGGATATAAAAATATCAGGGTTACAAGCAGTGTATTGGATACTTAAAGGTTTCAATAACAATGCATCCACTTCCAACAATCTTGCCGTTGATCATTTACTACATCTTCATTGCGGTTATTTGTATTCCTGGTAAAATATTATTTTATTATCACTCTGCGAGATTTGCAAAGGTGCATAACCGTTGTGTTTACTTATATGGTCGCTTTCGGAGTGTTGATGGCTTTTTCCCTCATAGTTTTCTCCCATTCCCATGCCTATGTTGCATCTTTTGTTTTATTGGCGCTATTGTTTAATGGCATACATATCCCTTCAAATTGTATTTTCTAATTGCACTTTTGTCACAAATCGTCCTGTAGTTTAATTTTCTCTTTACAGTATGTAATCCTTAGTGGTTTAGATCCGTATTATATCATCTCTCATTCTGCTAGGAATCACCCAGCTAAATTAGGAGCAATTACGATCTTATGTCATCTGCACGATCAGTTTGAAACAGCATGCGTATTTGGTGTTGACATTCATTTATGACGGTAAAGTGTACAAAGGTACAGTCAGAAGCTTGCCATGCATTCTCTTCATACGTACATATCCGAGTCATTAACCAATGTTTCTAAGGAAGATTAAGGTAAAATAATAACAATGCTGGATAAGGTTTAGACGCAACTCAGAACGTGCGGTACAAGAAAATAATTCAGCTCACGTTCAGAATGACTGATAGCACTGATTTATTAAAATAAAGACTTGAACTCCAATCAAAGTATAATTTATTATTAACTTGGCCTATTGAAAGAAATTTGCTTAAATTGAAAAGTCAATTTTATGTGTTTGCGGATAAAGTTAATAAGCTATTGGCATTTCAATTAAAAGCAGCTAGAGCTAATAGACAAATTTTAAAATTTCGTCAGGCAGACGGTAGTTTAGCATGTAATTATGAAGATATTAATACAAATTTTCAAGACCTTTACATTGAACTTTATAAATTTTCCTGTTGATTCTTCTAAAATAATTGCCTTTTTACAAAAGATCGATTTTCCTAGAATTTCTGTTGAAGTTCAACGAACTTTTGATGCTCCTATTACAGAACCCGAAACTCATGAAGCTATCCTTTTTTCAATGCATTCTGATAAAGCTCCTGGACTGGATGGTTATTCTGTAGGATTTTATATAGAAAATGAAACATTGCTGTCTCCATATATTTTGGAAATGCTAAAAGATTCTTTTTATGATAGGAGAGCTACCTCCCACATTTTATGAAGCTTCTATTTCTTTAATTCTTAAGAAAGATAAAGACCCTTCTGACTGTGCTTCATATAGACCTATTTCACTATTAAATGTGGATGCTAAAATTCTTTCAACATTAATGGCTAAGCGGCTGGAGAATTTCCCCATACAGGTTTTATAAGGGCCCTTATTCTTTCTGTAATGTTCGGAGTCTGTTGAATGTAACATATTCATCCTTTTCTGTGACTCCACAACATGTTGTCTGCCTCGATGCTGAAAATGCATTTGACAAGAGTTGAATGGAAATACTTACTGTATTTAATGTTCTATTGAAATTCGTCTTGGTTATTAATTTTAATAAGTAGATCAGAATAATATATAAAAGGCCAAATGCTACTGTTATTACTAATAATTGCAGATCTCCTATTTTTCGTCATTCGCGGGGTACAAGACGACGATGTCCGTTAAGACGCAGGTTATTTAATTTGGTGTTGGAACACTTGGCTATTGCACTTCAGGAAGCTAAAGATATTCATGGAATTTTTAATACATGAGACTGTTCATAAAATCTCCCTTTATGCTGACGATATCTTAGTTTATATTTCGAATCCTGAAGAATCCATTCCTTGCTTGTTGAAACTATTAAACGAATTTGGAAAGTTTTCGGTATATAACCTAAACCTTTATAAAAGTGAATTATTTCCCCTAAACGATTCTGCTTCTATAAATGGTGACATTCCTTTCAGAGTTACTGAATCTTTTAAATATTTAGATATTATTATTATTATTACTAAAAATCATGAAGACCTTGATAAAACTATTTTATTTCCTTTAATGGATTTTATGAAGGAATTACTTTGTAGATGTAATTCACTTACACTTTCGTTAGCCGGCCGAATTCATGCAGTTAAAATGATGAATTTACCAAATTCTTTATATGTATTTCAAAATATACATTCTTCATCTAAGAAATTGTTTGATCAGGTTGACTCTATTATCACATCTTTTGTTTGGAATAATAAAATACCAAGAATCAGTAAATATCATTTACAAAAAATTAAAAGAAGGATGGAGGTATTGCTTTCCCTAATTTAAGAGTGTATTATAATGCTGCTAATGTACGTTATATGTGCTTTTGTCTGTGTGTTTGTGTTCCCGTCTGCGAGTATTCGTGTGAGCGAGTGTGTTCGTGTGTGCCTGGGTTAATTTGTACGTCTGAGGGAGGGAGATACAGCAGCAGCCATTCCACGTCATGAACAACTGGATCCACACACCTGACTGTCCGTTTGGGTCCATTGTCTCTGCCTGCTCCAGTCCGACTGAACTCGTGTCCGTGTACTGTGACTTCATTTTACCCCCCTCGGTCCAGTGCAATCCCGTCCACATCCATGACTCCTCACATGGCATCGATCTCTTCAACAAAATAAAATCCCTGGACACGATCGCTTCAATGTCTATCATGACTGCCCAGTACCGAAACACTTCAACTACCACCCCGCCAACCAAGAAATGTTTAAAGCGCTCCGCTTCCTTCTCGACAACAGACCCAAGCGGTTCCCCACCAACTCCCGTTATCCAGAATCACAGAACACGATAATATAGAAACAGACGCTTTTGTTCCTTTCCACGGCACCGAGTCCCGGGACTGTACCTGGACCACAACCCAACCAGACCCCTCTTATCCATGTGCTTATACAAAACTTCTCTCCAATTCAGTCAAACCCACATCCACCACTTCCGCCGGAAGCTCGTCCCATCGTCGCGCCGCCCTCAGAGTGACCAACTTGCCCTCAGATTCCCCTGAAATTTTACCCTTTTTACCCTAAACATGTGACCTCCTTTTCCGGTCGCACCCAACCTCAGAGGAAAAATATCCTGCCTGTTTTTACCCTCTCAAAAGCACGCAGAATGGGTGAGACAACACGACTTCACAAGTTACAATCGTATAACACATCTCAATAATTTTGAGACTGGCGAATGGTTCCTTTACAGTAAGTGATGCGACAACTTTGATGGTTCAGGCGCTGATGTTAATTCGCACAGATGGTGGCAAAGCTTCTGAGATGAGAGACCCCGGAAGCCCAAGGTTACTGTTGTGAGAGTTGACACGTGTACGGGCAGGGGGTGAAGGGTGAAGGATCAGAGGTTGGGAGATTACATCCGTTCAGTGTGGCGAGATGGTTCGCGCGGACTCTGTAGACAGAAAGGCCTGCTCCTGTGATTACCTTTCTCAATTCTCGGTACGTGTCAGAGAAATAGAAGGCAGCAAGATTTCCTTTCTCAGAGCAAACATTTCTCTCAATGGCGACGAACGTAGACATGTTCCAAACCCAGGACAAAGTCTGGTACATTTCACCCGAACACAAACCAGCTGAGGACAGTTACTGGTAATCGGGAGTGAGATCTGAGGATGGGTACCGGTAATCCGGAGTGAAATCTGAGGATGGTCACTGGAAATCGGGAGTGCGACCTGAGAATGGTCGCTGGTAATCCGGAGTGAGATCTGAGGATGGTCGCTGGTAATCCGGAGTGAGATCTGAGTATGGTCGCTGGTAATCCGGAGTGAGATCTGAGGATGATTACTGGTAATCGGGAGTGAGATCTGAAGACGGTTACTGATAATCGGGAGTGAGATCTGTGGATGGGTACCGGTAATCCGGAGTGAAATCTGAGGATGGTCACTGGAAATCGGGAGTGAGATCTGAGTATGGTCACTGGTAATCCGGAGTGAGATCTGAGGATGATTACTGGTAATCGGGAGTGAGATCTGAGGATGGGTACCGGTAATCCGGAGTGAAATCTGAGGATGATTACTGGTAATCGGGAGTGAGGTCTGAGGATGGTCACTGGTAATCGGGAGTGAGATCTGAGGATGGTCACTGGTAATCGGGAGTGAGGTCTGAGGATGGGTACCGGTAATCCGGAGTGAGATCTGAGGATGATTACTGGTAATCGGGAGTGAGATCTGAGGACGGTTACTGATAATCGGGAGTGAGATCTGAAGATGTTTTCTCCTAAATTCAGTCGGTCTTCTGAACTGATGGCCAAGATGGGCACCGACATAATATGAGGTGTTGAAGTGGTTCTGTTGGTGCTTGGAAAGTTATCCCCTTTGCTGGAGAAAATGCCACTCGCTATTTACAGCACTGAGTACCACGATAATTTCCATTGTTTGCAGTTCCATAACTAATTCACTAAAGCAACTAGAGTGATGCAACGCGGGGATTGTACTTGCGTGATATAATCGGTTCGAAAATAACTTAAACACCTGTAATTTTAAATCTATTAAACTCCGTCCCTGGGGAGTCGCAAAATGGTATTAAAACCTCAGGCATGCGCTGCCGCAGCACCTCATTCCAGGAGATCTCCTGTGGTACACGGGCACAAATCACCGGCCGGAGAGGATGCCTGCATTGTTGGATAGGTTCTCGAGTGTCTATAAAGTATCGAACGTGTTCATTGCGGTCATCGGAGTTCCCGGTGAGTGAGCGGAGCAACTCGTGTTTGGTACGTCTGTGTGTTGACCGGTGTGAACCTGTTCAATGGGATTTTACGTGCATCTCACTTGGTGATCACAAGTCGGACTCCGGGAAGGTTCTGATTGTCTGTTTCTTCAATGCCTCCCTTTCCAGAGTTGAGGCAGTGCTGGGGACAGGGGCCTCCCCGAGGAGGGTGTGATGAGGAGAGTTTTATTGGCAACGTTTCCAGACCTCTCCCGGTATTTTAGCCAGACAGTTCCATGGCAAGCGGTGACTGTGAGAGATGCAGTCGGACTTTGCCCAGTGCTGGGGATGGGCCGCTCTCTGCGAAGGCGTGACGAGAAGATTTTGAGTGGAAGCGCCTTCCGGAGTTGTCCCGGGCTTGGGTCGGGCATCTCCCCGGAGAGATGTGAGTGGGGGAGGTTACCTTGCGAAGTTCACTGTTTCTGAGTGACTAATCTGATTGAACAGCTAGTCCTGTGTTTCACGTTTCCCCCTGGAGTCTGTCACAGTCCGGCTCCCTGCCTGCTGGTCAGTAGTTGGGTCTGAGCACAGGAATATGTGTCCACGGATCTACTGACCTGTGTCAACGAATTGAAATGCGGCGTGGAACTAATCCATTGCTGGGCACTCAGCATCTGATAACTGAGTTGTTGCTCCATTCCCTCTGAACCGTACGAGTGTTTCCTCCAGAAATCTGTGGGTTTGCTTGCATCTCGATCCCTTTCCGGCCCGGTTCGCTGCTGAGTTTCCAGAGGCCCGGTTAGTCACGGTTCAATTTGTCAAAATGGTCGCATCGGCGACTGGAATCGGTACCAGTTCCGATCGTTGTTATTCCCGAGGACTTCCCACGCATCCCGTTGTCTCCACTCTGAAGAAGGCGGGTTAAAGTAATGTGACCCGCGACGTTTGTTAGACAAGCAGACTTTTCGCTGATTCTAGCACTCCTGAGATTTGTCTGAAAACCAATCCTGTGTTCATTCCAAGAGAATATGTTCAATAACGCCCAATAACTGTTCTCTCTCTCTCTCTCTCTCTCTCTCTCTCTCTCTCTCTCTCTCTCTCTCTCACTATCACTCCCCCCTCTCTCTCTCTCTCTCTATCTCTCTCTCTCTCTCTCCCTCTCTCTCTCCCCCCACTCCCCCACACTCTCTGCAGTGAACTTAGTCGCGATTGTGATCCTAAGCCGGGGAAAGTGCGGCCTCTCTACCTGCACCACGCGCTACCTGGTGGCCATGGCAGCGGGGGATCTACTGACCATTGTAATCGAGGTTATTTTGCGTCAGCTCATATACAGGTATAATTATCTTTCGTGGATTTTTCTGAACATTACCCCTGTGTGCAGCGTTCTCGAAGCACTGAGGCAGGCAGCCACCTCCTGCTCTGTCTGGTTCACCGTCACCTTCACTTTTGATCGGTTTGTCGCCATCTGCTGTCAGAAGCTGAAAACAAAATATTGCACCGGGAAAACTGCGGCTGTGGTTCTGACAACAACCGGCGTACTGTCCGTTCTGAGAAACGTTCCCCGCTACTTCCTCTGGGAACCCAGAGAGATAGTCAACAATGTCCCGTGGTTCTGTAAACTCAGGGCCAACACTTACACTGACCTCGGGTGGGTAGTATACGATTGGCTCGATATAGTTTTAAATCCGCTCATCCCTTTCGTGGTGATTCTGCTTCTCAACGCTCTGACGGTCAGGCACATTGTTGTGGCCAGTCGTGTCCGTAAGGGGCTGAGGGGTCAGAGCAAGGGGGAGAACAGCAGGGACCCGGAGATGGAGAGCCGGAGGAGGTCTGTGGTTTTACTCTTCACCCTCTCCGGCAGCTTCATCCTCCTGTGGCTGACGTGGGAGTTAAATTTCATGTATTATAGGATCGCAGGAATACGATTCATGTATTTCAATGATTCTGAATGGATCTTTCACATGGTCGGAGTCTTACTGAAGAATTTCAGCTGCTGCACGAACACATTTATTTACGCGGTCACTCAGTCGAAATTCAGGGAGCAGGTGATCAGCGCGGTGAAATATCCGGTCACCTCGGTGTGTCAGTTGATTAATAAAGCCGCTCTCTGAGAGTAACCGCTAGGCGGCCACAGCGTCTGCAGTCCGGGTATCCCTGACATTCACCGCATGATCTCCCAGCTGTTATTCCCGGGTGTATTGACTGGGATCAGTGCACAGTCGCTGTAAACTCGTAGGATTTTGGTGAATAACACGTTGCCGAGTCGTTTCTAGTGTTCAGAAAAGCCGCGGACTTTTACTTCCATTACGAAGAAACCGAAAACCAATCGGCTTACACTGACCTCATTCCGTCAGGCAGGCGCCGTCACTCACACCGCTGTGAGTGTGAAGAGAAACATCTTGAAACACTCCTCTCTTTTAAACATCCGGAGTCTGGTGCAACATGACTGTCTTCAATTATACTGATTTCTTTTTCGGTTACAGTGCAGGGCAAATATACAGAGTTACAGGAAAATACAAAACAAATAAATTGTTTTAAAAACACTAATCAGGCAGTGTTCTCTCCTTAATTACATCCTCTCTGGGTGTGGACATTTCCTCCTGGGCAGATCATGATAAAGTTTCTCTGGAATCTCTCAACACTATTGATATCTACGTCAGTCACTGTCCAGTCCCCTCTTGTCCCGAGCGCTCCAGTCCCGGCCACAACAGTGCTGACCGCTCACTGCGCCTTCCTACGTCAGTCACTGTCCAGTCTCCTCCTGTCCCCAGCGCTCCAGTCCCGGCAACAACAGTCCTGACTGCTCACTGCGCCTTCCTACGTCAGTCACTGTCCAGTCTCCTACTGTCCGGCGCGCTCCAGTCCCGGCCACAACAGTCCTGACCGCTCACTGCGCCTCCCTACGTCAGACACTGTCCAGTCTCCTCCTGTCCGGAGCGCTCCAGTCCCGGCCACAACAGTCCTGACTGCACACCGCGCCTTCCTACGTCAGTCACTGTCCAGTCCCCTCCTGTCCCGAGCGCTCCAGTCCCGGCCACAACAGTCCTGACCGCTCACTGCGCCTTCCTACGTCAGTCACTGTCCAGTCTCCTCCTGTCCCCAGCGCTCCAGTCCCGGCCACAACAGTCCTGACCGCTCACTGCGCCTTCCTACGTCAGTCACTGTCCAGTCTCCTCCTGTCCCGAGCGCTCCAGTCCCGGCCACAATAGTCCTGACCGCTCACTGCGCCTCCCTACGTCAGTCACTGTCCAGTCTCCTACTGTCCGGCGCGCTCCAGTTCCGGCCACAACAGTCCTGACCGCTCACGGCGCCTCCCTACGTCAGACACTGTCCAGTCTCCTCCTGTCCGGAGCGCTCCAGTCCCGGCCACAACAGTCCTGACTGCACACTGCGCCTTCCTACGTCAGTCACTGTCCAGTCCCCTCCTGTCCCGAGCGCTCCAGTCCCGGCCACAATAGTCCTGACCGCTCACTGCGCCTTCCTACGTCAGTCACTGTCCAGTCCCCTCCTGTCCCGAGCGCTCCAGTCCCGGCCACAACAGTCCTGACTGCTCACTGCGCCTTCCTACGTCAGTCACTGTCCAGTCCCCTCCTGTCCCGAGCGCTCCAGTCCCGGCCACAATAGTCCTGACCGCTCACTGCGCCTTCCTACGTCAGTCACTGTCCAGTCCCCTCCTGTCCCGAGCGCTCCAGTCCCGGCCACAACAGTCCTGACTGCTCACTGCGCCTTCCTACGTCAGTCTCTGTCCAGTCTCCTCCTGTCCCGAGCGCTCCAGTCCCGGCCACAACAGTCCTGACCGCTCACTGCGCCTTCCTACGTCAGTCACTGTCCAGTCCCCTCCGGTCCGGAGCGCTCCAGTCCCGGCCACAACAGTCCTGACCGCTCACTGCGCCTTCATACGTCAGTCACTGTCCTGTCTCCTACTGTCCCGAGAGCTACAGTCCCGGCCACAACAGTCCTGACCGCACACTGCGCCTTCCTACGTCAGACACTCTCTAGTCTCCTCCTGTCCCGAGCGCTCCACTCCCGGCCACAACAGTCCTGACCGCTTACTGCGCCTTCCTCCGTCAGTCACTGTCCAGTCTCCTCCTGTCCCTAGCGCTCCAGTCCCGGCGACAACAGACCTGCCCGCTCACTGCGCCATCCTACGTCAGTCACTGTCCAGTCCCCTCCTGTCCGGAGCGCTCCAGTCCCGGCCACAACAGTCCTGCCCGCTCACTGCGCCTTCCTACGTCAGTCACTGTCCTGTCTCCTCCTGTCCGGAGCGCTCCAGTCCCGGCCACAACAGCCCTGCCCGCTCACTGCGCCTTCCTACGTCAGTCACTGTCCAGTCCCCTCCTGTCCCTAGCGCTCCAGTCCCGGCCACAACAGTCCTGACCGCTCACTGCGCCTTCCTACGTCAGTCACTGTCCAGTCTCCTCCTGTCACGAGCGCTCCAGTCCCGGCCACAACAGTCCTGCCTGCTCACTGCGCCTTCCTACTTCAGTCACTGTCCAGTCTCCTCCTGTCCGGAGCGCTCCAGTCCCGGCCACAACAGTCCTGACCGCTCACTGCGCCTTCCTACGTCAGTCACTGTCCAGTCTCCTCCTGTCCCTAGCGCTCCAGTCCCGGCCACAACAGTCCTGAATGCTCACTGCGCCTTCCTACGTCAGTCACTGTCCAGTCTCCTCCTGTCCGGAGCGCTCCAGTCCCGGCCACAACAGTGCTGACTGCACACCGCGCCTCCCTACGTCAGTCACTGTCCAGTCTCCTACTGTCCGGAGCGCTCCAGTCCCGGCCACAACAGTCCGGACTGCTCACTGCGCCTTCCTACGTCAGTCACTGTCCAGTCTCCTCCTGTCCCGAGCGCTCCAGTCCCGGCCACAACCATCCTAACCGCTCACTGCGCCTTCCTACGTCAGTCTCTGTCCAGTCTCCTCCTGTCCCGAGCGCTCCAGTCCCGGCCACAACAGTCCTGCCCGCTCTCTGCGCCTTCCTACGTCAGTCACTGTCCAGTCTCCTCCGTTCCCGAGCGCTCCAGTCCCGGCCACTACAGTCCTGACCGCTCAATGCGCCTTCCTACGTCAGTCACTGTCCAGTCTCCTCCGGTCCCGAGCGCTCCAGTCCCGGCCACAATAGACCTGCCCGCTCACTGCGCCTTCCTACGTCAGTCACTGTCCAGTCCCCTCCTGTCCGGAGCGCTCCAGTTCCGGCCACAACAGTCCTGACTTCTCTCCGCGCCTCCCTACGTCAGTCACTGTCCAGTCTCCTCTTGTCCCGAGCGCTCCAGTCCCGGCCACAACAGTCCTGACTGCTCACTGCGCCTTCCTACGTCAGTCTCTGTCCAGTCTCCTACTGTTCCGAGCGCTCCAGTCCCGGCCACAACCATCCTGACCGCTCACTGCGCCTTCCTACGTCAGTCAGTGTCCAGTCCCCTCCGGTCCCGTGCGCTCCTGTCCCGGCCACAACAGTCCTGAATGCTCACTGCGCCTTCCAACGTCAGTCACTGTCCAGTCTCCTCCTGTCCGGAGCGCTCCAGTCCCGGCCACAACAGTCCTGACTGCACACCGCGCCTCCCTACGTCAGTCACTGTCCAGTCCCCTACTGTCCGGAGCGCTCCAGTCCCGGCCACAACAGTCCGGACTGCTCACTGCGCCTTCCTACGTCAGTCACTGTCCAGGCTCCTCCTGTCCCGAGCGCTCCAGTCCTCGGCCACAACAGTCCTGACTGCTCACTGCGCCTTCCTACGTCAGTCACTGTCCAGTCCCCTCCTGTCCCGAGCGCTCCAGTCCTCGGCCACAACAGTCCTGACTGCTCACTGCGCCTTCCTACGTCAGTCACTGTCCAGTCCCCTCCTGTCCCGAGCGCTCCAGTCCCGACCACAACAGTCCTGACTGCTCACTGCGCCTTCCTACGTCAGTCTCTGTCCAGTCTCCTCCTGTCCCGAGCGCTCCAGTCCCGGCCACAACAGTCCTGACCGCTTACTGCGCCTTCCTACGTCAGTTACTGTCCAGTCCCCTCCGGTCCGGAGCGCTCCAGTCCCGGCCACAACAGTCCTGACCGCTCACTGCGCCTTCCTACGTCAGTCACTGTCCAGTCTCCTCCTGTCCCGAGAGCTACAGTCCCGGCCACAACAGTCCTGACCGCACACTGCGCCTTCCTACGTCAGACACTCTCTAGTCTCCTCCTGTCCCGAGCGCTCCACTCCCGGCCACAACAGTCCTGACCGCTTACTGCGCCTTCCACCGTCAGTCACTGTCCAGTCTCCTCCTGTCCCTAGCGCTCCAGTCCCGGCGACAACAGTCCTGCCCGCTCACTGCGCCTTCCTACGTCAGTCACTGTCCTGTCTCCTCCTGTCCGGAGCGCTCCAGTCCCGGCCACAACAGTCCTGACCGCTCACTGCGCCTTCCTACGTCAGTCACTGTCCAGTCCCCTCCTGTCCCTAGCGCTCCAGTCCCGGCCACAACAGTCCTGACCGCTCACTGCGCCTTCCTACGTCAGTCACTGTCCAGTCTCCTCCTGTCACGAGCGCTCCAGTCCCGGCCACAACAGTCCTGCCTGCTCACTGCGCCTTCCTACGTCAGTCACTGTCCAGTCTCCTCCGGTCCCGAGCGCTCCAGTCCCTGCCACAACAGTCCTGCCCGCTCACTGCGCCTTCCTAATTCAGTCACTGTCCAGTCTCCTCCTGTCCCTAGCGCTCCAGTCCCGGCCACAACAGTCCTGAATGCTCACTGCGCCTTCCTACGTCAGTCACTGTCCAGTCTCCTCCTGTCCGGAGCGCTCCAGTCCCGGCCACAACAGTGCTGACTGCACACCGCGCCTCCCTACGTCAGTCACTGTCCAGTCTCCTACTGTCCGGAGCGCTCCAGTCCCGGCCACAACAGTCCTGACCGCTCACTGCGCCTTCCTACGTCAGTCACTGTCCAGTCTCCTCCTGTCCCTAGCGCTCCAGTCCCGGCCACAACAGTCCTGAATGCTCACTGCGCCTTCCTACGTCAGTCACTGTCCAGTCTCCTCCTGTCCGGAGCGCTCCAGTCCCGGCCACAACAGTGCTGACTGCACACCGCGCCTCCCTACGTCAGTCACTGTCCAGTCTCCTACTGTCCGGAGCGCTCCAGTCCCGGCCACAACAGTCCGGACTGCTCACTGCGCCTTCCTACGTCAGTCACGGTCCAGTCTCCTCCTGTCCCGAGCGCTCCAGTCCCGGCCACAACAGTCCTGACTGCTCACTGCGCCTTCCTACGTCAGTCTCAGTCCAGTCCCCTCCTGTCCCGAGCGCTCCAGTCCCGGCCACATCAGTCCTGACCGCTCACTGCGCCTTCCTACGTCAGTCTCTGTCCAGTCTCCTCCTGTCCGGAGCGCTCCAGTCCCGGCCACAACAGCCCTGACTGCTCACTGCGCCTTCCTCCGTCAGTCACTGTCCAGTCCCCTCCTGTCCCGAGCGCTCCAGTCCCGGCCACAACAGTCCTGACCGCTCACTGCGCCTTCCTACGTCAGTCACTGTCCAGTCTCCTCCTGTCCCGAGCGCTCCAGTCCCGGGCACAACAGTCCTGACCGCTCACTGCGCCTTCCTACGTCAGTCACTGTCCAGTCTCCTCCTGTCCCGAGCGCTCCAGTCCCGGCCACAACAGTCCTGACTGCTCACTGCGCCTTCCTACGTCAGTCACTGTCCAGACTCCTCCTGTCCACAGCGCTCCTGTCCCGGCCACAACAGTCCTGGCCGCTCACTGCGCCTCCCTACGTCAGTCACTGTCCAGTCCCCTCCTGTCCCGAGCGCTCCAGACCCGGCCACAACAGTCCTGACCGCTCACTGCGCCTTCCTACGTCAGTCACTGTCCAGTCTCCTCCAGTCCGGAGCGCTCCAGTCCCGGCCACAACAGTCCTGCCCGCTCTCTGCGCCTTCCTACGTCAGTCACTGTCCTGTCTCCTCCGTTCCCGAGCGCTCCAGGCCCGGCCACTACAGTCCTGACCGCTCACTGCGCGTTCCTACGTCAGTCACTGTCCAGTCTCCTCCTGTCCGGAGGGCTCCAGTCCCGGCCACAACAGTCCTGACTTCTCTCCGCGCCTCCCTACGTCAGTCACTGTCCAGTCTCCTACTGTCCCGAGCGCTCCAGTCCCGGCCACAACCATCCTGACCGCTCACTGCGCCTTCCTACATCAGTCACTGTCCAGTCCCCTCCGGTCCCGAGCGCTCCAGTCCCGGCCACAACAGTCCTGCCCGCTCTCTGCGCCTTCCTACGTCAGTCACTGTCCTGTCTCCTCCGTTCCCGAGCGCTCCAGGCCCGGCCACTACAGTCCTGACCGCTCACTGCGCCTTCCTACATCAGTCACTGTCCAGTCCCCTCCGGTCCCGAGCGCTCCAGTCCCGGCCACAACAGTCCTGCCCGCTCTCTGCGCCTCCCTACGTCAGTCACTGTCCAGTCTCCTCCTGTCCCGAGCGCTCCAGTCCCGGCCACAACAGTCCTGACCGCTCACTGCGCCTTCCTACGTCAGTCACTGTCCAGTCTCCTCCTGTCCCGAGTGCTCCATTACCGGCCACAACAGTCCTGACTGCTCACTGCGCCTTCCTACGTTAGTCATTGTCCAGTCTCCTCCTGTCCGGAGCGCTCCAGTCCCGGCCACAACAGTCCGGACTGCTCACTGCGCCTTCCTACGTCAGTCACTGTCCAGTCTCCTCCTGTCCCGAGCGCTCCAGTCCCGGCCACAACAGTCCTGACTGCTCACTGCGCCTTCCTACGTCAGTCTCTGTCCAGTCCCCTCCTGTCCCGAGCGCTCCAGAACCGGCCACAACAGTCCTGACCGCTCACTGCGCCTTCCTACGTCAGTCTCTGTCCAGTCCCCTCCTGTCCCGAGCGCTCCAGTCCCGGCCACAACAGTCCTGACCGCTCACTGCGCCTTCCTAGGTCAGTCACTGTCCAGTCCCCTCCTGTCCGGAGCGCTCCAGTCCCGGCCACAACAGTCCTGACCGCTCACTGCGCCTTCCTACGTCAGACACTCTCTAGTCTCCTCCTGTCCCGAGCGCTCCAGTCCCGGCCACAACAGTCCTGACCGCTCACTGCGCCTTCCTACGTCAGTCACTGTCCAGTCTCCTCCTGTCCCGAGAGCTACAGTCCCGGCCACAACAGTCCTGACCGCACACTGCGCCTTCCTACGTCAGACACTCTCTAGTCTCCTCCTGTCCCGAGCGCTCCACTCCCGGCCACAACAGTCCTGACCGCTTACTGCGCCTTCCACCGTCAGTCACTGTCCAGTCTCCTCCTGTCCCTAGCGCTCCAGTCCCGGCGACAACAGTCCTGCCCGCTCACTGCGCCTTCCTACGTCAGTCACTGTCCTGTCTCCTCCTGTCCGGAGCGCTCCAGTCCCGGCCACAACAGTCCTGACCGCTCACTGCGCCTTCCTACGTCAGTCACTGTCCAGTCCCCTCCTGTCCCTAGCGCTCCAGTCCCGGCCACAACAGTCCTGACCGCTCACTGCGCCTTCCTACGTCAGTCACTGTCCAGTCTCCTCCTGTCACGAGCGCTCCAGTCCCGGCCACAACAGTCCTGCCTGCTCACTGCGCCTTCCTACGTCAGTCACTGTCCAGTCTCCTCCGGTCCCGAGCGCTCCAGTCCCTGCCACAACAGTCCTGCCCGCTCACTGCGCCTTCCTAATTCAGTCACTGTCCAGTCTCCTCCTGTCCCTAGCGCTCCAGTCCCGGCCACAACAGTCCTGAATGCTCACTGCGCCTTCCTACGTCAGTCACTGTCCAGTCTCCTCCTGTCCGGAGCGCTCCAGTCCCGGCCACAACAGTGCTGACTGCACACCGCGCCTCCCTACGTCAGTCACTGTCCAGTCTCCTACTGTCCGGAGCGCTCCAGTCCCGGCCACAACAGTCCTGACCGCTCACTGCGCCTTCCTACGTCAGTCACTGTCCAGTCTCCTCCTGTCCCTAGCGCTCCAGTCCCGGCCACAACAGTCCTGAATGCTCACTGCGCCTTCCTACGTCAGTCACTGTCCAGTCTCCTCCTGTCCGGAGCGCTCCAGTCCCGGCCACAACAGTGCTGACTGCACACCGCGCCTCCCTACGTCAGTCACTGTCCAGTCTCCTACTGTCCGGAGCGCTCCAGTCCCGGCCACAACAGTCCGGACTGCTCACTGCGCCTTCCTACGTCAGTCACGGTCCAGTCTCCTCCTGTCCCGAGCGCTCCAGTCCCGGCCACAACAGTCCTGACTGCTCACTGCGCCTTCCTACGTCAGTCTCAGTCCAGTCCCCTCCTGTCCCGAGCGCTCCAGTCCCGGCCACAACAGTCCTGACCGCTCACTGCGCCTTCCTACGTCAGTCTCTGTCCAGTCTCCTCCTGTCCGGAGCGCTCCAGTCCCGGCCACAACAGCCCTGACTGCTCACTGCGCCTTCCTCCGTCAGTCACTGTCCAGTCCCCTCCTGTCCCGAGCGCTCCAGTCCTGGCCACAACAGTCCTGACTGCTCACTGCGCCTTCCTACGTCAGTCACTGTCCAGTCCCCTCCTGTCCCGAGCGCTCCAGTCCCGGCCACAACAGTCCTGACCGCTCACTGCGCCTTCCTACGTCAGTCACTGTCCAGTCTCCTCCTGTCCCGAGCGCTCCAGTCCCGGCCACAACAGTCCTGACCGCTCACTGCGCCTTCCTACGTCAGTCACTGTCCAGTCTCCTCCTGTCCCGAGCGCTCCAGTCCCGGCCACAACAGTCCTGACTGCTCACTGCGCCTTCCTACGTCAGTCACTGTCCAGACTCCTCCTGTCCACAGCGCTCCTGTCCCGGCCACAACAGTCCTGGCCGCTCACTGCGCCTCCCTACGTCAGTCACTGTCCAGTCTCCTCCAGTCCGGAGCGCTCCAGTCCCGGCCACAACAGTCCTGCCCGCTCTCTGCGCCTTCCTACGTCAGTCACTGTCCTGTCTCCTCCGTTCCCGAGCGCTCCAGGCCCGGCCACAACAGTCCTGACCGCTCACTGCGCGTTCCTACGTCAGTCACTGTCCAGTCTCCTCCTGTCCGGAGGGCTCCAGTCCCGGCCACAACAGTCCTGACTTCTCTCCGCGCCTCCCTACGTCAGTCACTGTCCAGTCTCCTACTGTCCCGAGCGCTCCAGTCCCGGCCACAACCATCCTGACCGCTCACTGCGCCTTCCTACATCAGTCACTGTCCAGTCCCCTCCGGTCCCGAGCGCTCCAGTCCCGGCCACAACAGTCCTGCCCGCTCTCTGCGCCTTCCTACGTCAGTCACTGTCCTGTCTCCTCCGTTCCCGAGCGCTCCAGGCCCGGCCACTACAGTCCTGACCGCTCACTGCGCCTTCCTACATCAGTCACTGTCCAGTCCCCTCCGGTCCCGAGCGCTCCAGTCCCGGCCACAACAGTCCTGCCCGCTCTCTGCGCCTCCCTACGTCAGTCACTGTCCAGTCTCCTCCTGTCCCGAGCGCTCCAGTCCCGGCCACAACAGTCCTGACCGCTCACTGCGCCTTCCTACGTCAGTCACTGTCCAGTCTCCTCCTGTCCCGAGTGCTCCATTACCGGCCACAACAGTCCTGACTGCTCACTGCGCCTTCCTACGTTAGTCATTGTCCAGTCTCCTCCTGTCCGGAGCGCTCCAGTCCCGGCCACAACAGTCCGGACTGCTCACTGCGCCTTCCTACGTCAGTCACTGTCCAGTCTCCTCCTGTCCCGAGCGCTCCAGTCCCGGCCACAACAGTCCTGACTGCTCACTGCGCCTTCCTACGTCAGTCTCTGTCCAGTCCCCTCCTGTCCCGAGCGCTCCAGAACCGGCCACAACAGTCCTGACCGCTCACTGCGCCTTCCTACGTCAGTCTCTGTCCAGTCCCCTCCTGTCCCGAGCGCTCCAGTCCCGGCCACAACAGTCCTGACCGCTCACTGCGCCTTCCTAGGTCAGTCACTGTCCAGTCCCCTCCTGTCCGGAGCGCTCCAGTCCCGGCCACAACAGTCCTGACCGCTCACTGCGCCTTCCTACGTCAGACACTCTCTAGTCTCCTCCTGTCCCGAGCGCTCCAGTCCCGGCCACAACAGTCCTGACCGCTCACTGCGCCTTCCTACGTCAGTCACTGTCCAGTCTCCTCCTGTCCCGAGCGCTCCATTACCGGCCACAACAGTCCTGACTGCTCACTGCGCCTTCCTACGTTAGTCACTGTCCAGTCCCGTCCGGTCCCGAGCCCTCCAGTCCCGGCCACAACAGCGCTGACTGCTCACTGCGCCATCCTACGTCAGTCACTGTCCAGACTCCTCCTGTCCACAGCGCTCCTTTCCCTGCCACAACAGTCCTGCCCGATCACTGCGCCTTCCTAATTCAGTCACTGTCCAGTCTCCTCCTGTCCCTAGCGCTCCAGTCCCGGCCACAACAGTCCTGCCCGCTCACTGCGCCTTCCTACGTCAGTCACTGTCCTGTCTCCTCCTGTCCGGAGCGCTCCAGTCCCGGCCACAACAGTCCTGACCGCTCACTGCGCCTTCCTACGTCAGTCACTGTCCAGTCCCCTCCTGTCCCTAGCGCTCCAGTCCCGGCCACAACAGTCCTGACCGCTCACTGCGCCTTCCTACGTCAGTCACTGTCCAGTCTCCTCCTGTCACGAGCGCTCCAGTCCCGGCCACAACAGTCCTGCCTGCTCACTGCGCCTTCCTACGTCAGTCACTGTCCAGTCTCCTCCGGTCCCGAGCGCTCCAGTCCCTGCCACAACAGTCCTGCCCGCTCACTGCGCCTTCCTAATTCAGTCACTGTCCAGTCTCCTCCTGTCCCTAGCGCTCCAGTCCCGGCCACAACAGTCCTGAATGCTCACTGCGCCTTCCTACGTCAGTCACTGTCCAGTCTCCTCCTGTCCGGAGCGCTCTAGTCCCGGCCACAACAGTGCTGACTGCACACCGCGCCTCCCTACGTCAGTCACTGTCCAGTCTCCTACTGTCCGGAGCGCTCCAGTCCCGGCCACAACAGTCCTGACCGCTCACTGCGCCTTCCTACGTCAGTCACTGTCCAGTCTCCTCCTGTCCCTAGCGCTCCAGTCCCGGCCACAACAGTCCTGAATGCTCACTGCGCCTTCCTACGTCAGTCACTGTCCAGTCTCCTCCTGTCCGGAGCGCTCCAGTCCCGGCCACAATAGTGCTGACTGCACACCGCGCCTCCCTACGTCAGTCACTGTCCAGTCTCCTACTGTCCCGAGCGCTCCAGTCCCGGCCACAACCATCCTGACCGCTCACTGCGCCTTTCTACGTCAGTCAGTGTCCAGTCCCCTCCGGTCCCGAGCGCTCCTGTCCCGGCCACAACTGTCCTGACTGCTCACTGCGCCTTCCTACGTCAGTCATTGTCCAGTCTCCTCCTGTCCGGAGCGCTCCTGTCCCGGCCACAACAGTCCTGACCGCTCACTGCGCCTTCCTACGTCAGTCACTGTCCAGTCCCCTCCTGTCCCGAGCGCTCCAGTCCCGGCCACAACAGTCCTGACCGCTCACTGCGCCTTCCTACGTCAGTCACTGTCCAGTCTCCTCCGGTCCCGAGCGCTCCAGTCCCGGCCACAACAGACCTGCCCGCTTACTGCGCCGACCTACGTCAGTCACTGTCCAGTCTCCTCCTGTCCGGAGCGCTCCTGTCCCGGCCACAACTGTCCTGACTGCTCACTGCGCCTTCCTACGTCAGTCATTGTCCAGTCTCCTCCTGTCCGGAGCGCTCCTGTTCCGGCCACAACAGTCCTGACCGCTCACTGCGCCTTCCTACGTCAGTCACTGTCCAGTCTCCTCCTGTCCCGAGCGCTCCAGTCCCGGCCACAACAGTCCTGACCGCTCACTGCGCCTTCCTACGTCAGTCACTGTCCAGTCTCCGCCGGTCCCGAGCGCTCCAGTCCCGGCCACAACAGACCTGCCCGCTCACTGCGCCTTCCTACGTCAGTCACTGTCCAGTCTCCTCCTGTCCGGAGCGCTCCAGTCCCGGCCACAACAGTCCTGACTTCTCTCCGCGCCTCCCTACGTCAGTCACTGTCCAGTCTCCTACTGTCCCGAGCGCTCCAGTCCCGGCCACAACCATCCTAACCGCTCACTGCGCCTTCCTACGTCAGTCACTGTCCAGTCTCCTCCTGTCCCGAGCGCTCCAGTCCCGGCCACAACAGTCCTGCCCGCTCTCTGCGCCTTCCTACGTCAGTCACTGTCCAGACTCCTCCGTTCCCGAGCGCTCCAGTGCCGGCCACTACAGTCCTGACCGCTCACTGCGCCTTCCTACGTCAGTCACTGTCCAGTCTCCTCCGGTCCCGAGCGCTCCAGTCCCGGCCACAACAGACCTGCCCGCTCACTGCGCCTTCCTACGTCAGTCACTGTCCAGTCTCCTCCTGTCCGGAGCGCTCCAGTCCCGGCCACAACAGTCCTGACTTCTCTCCGCGCCTCCCTACGTCAGTCACTGTCCAGTCTCCTCTTGTCCCGAGCGCTCCAGTCCCGGCCACAACAGTCCTGACTGCTCACTGCGCCTTCCTACGTCAGTCTCTGTCCAGTCTCCTACTGTCCCGAGCGCTCCAGTCCCGGCCACAACCATCCTGACCGCTCACCGCGCCTTCCTACGTCAGTCACTGTCCAGTCTCCTCCTGTCCGGAGCGCTCCAGTCCCGGCCACAACAGTCCTGACTTCTCTCCGCGCCTCCCTACGTCAGTCTCTGTCCAGTCTCCTCCTGTCCGGAGCGCTCCAGTCCCGGCCACAACAGTCCTGACTTCTCTCCGCGCCTCCCTACGTCAGTCACTGTCCAGTCTCCTACTGTCCCGAGCGCTCCAGTCCCGGCCACAACCATCCTAACCGCTCACTGCGCCTTCCTACGTCAGTCACTGTCCAGTCTCCTCCTGTCCCGAGCGCTCCAGTCCCGGCCACAACAGTCCTGCCCGCTCTCTGCGCCTTCCTACGTCAGTCACTGTCCAGACTCCTCCGTTCCCGAGCGCTCCAGTGCCGGCCACTACAGTCCTGACTTCTCTCCGCGCCTCCCTACGTCAGTCACTGTCCAGTCTCCTCTTGTCCCGAGCGCTCCAGTCCCGGCCACAACAGTCCTGACTGCTCACTGCGCCTTCCTACGTCAGTCTCTGTCCAGTCTCCTACTGTCCCGAGCGCTCCAGTCCCGGCCACAACCATCCTGACCGCTCACCGCGCCTTCCTACGTCAGTCAGTGTCCAGTCCCCTCCGGTCCCGAGCGCTCCTGTCCCGGCCACAACAGTCCTGAATGCTCACTGCGCCTTCCTACGTCAGTCACTGTCCAGTCTCCTACTGTCCGGAGCGCTCCAGTCCCGGCCACAACAGTCCTGACTGCACACCGCGCCTCCCTACGTCAGTCACTGTCCAGTCTCCTACTGTCCGGAGCGCTCCAGTCCCGGCCACAACAGTCCGGACTGCTCACTGCGCCTTCCTACGTCAGTCACTGTCCAGTCTCCTCCTGTCCCGAGCGCTCCAGTCCCGGCCACAACAGTCCTGACTGCTCACTGCGCCTTCCTACGTCAGTCTCTGTCCAGTCCCCTCCTGTCCCGAGCGCTCCAGTCCCGGCCACAACAGTCCTGACCGCTCACTGCGCCTTCCTACGTCAGTCTCTGTCCAGTCCCCTCCTGTCCCGAGCGCTCCAGTTCCGGCCACAACAGTCCTGACCGCTCACTGCGCCTTCCTACGTCAGTCTCTGTCCAATCCCCTCCTGTCCGGAGCGCTCCAGTCCCGGCCACAACAGTCCTGACCGCTCACTGCGCCTTCCTACGTCAGACACTCTCTAGTCTCCTCCTGTCCCGAGCGCTCCAGTCCCGGCCACAACAGTCCTGACCGCTCACTGCGCCTTCCTACGTCAGTCACTGTCCAGTCTCCTCCTGTCCCGAGCGCTCCATTACCGGCCACAACAGTCCTGACTGCTCACTGCGCCTTCCTACGTTAGTCACTGTCCAGTCCCGTCCGGTCCAAAGCCCTCCAGTCCCGGCCACAACAGCGCTGACTGCTCACTGCGCCATCCTACGTCAGTCACTGTCCAGACTCCTCCTGTCCACAGCGCTCCTGTCCCGGCCACAACCATCCTGACCGCTCACTGCGCCTTCCTACGTCAGTCACTGTGCAGTCTCCGCCGGTCCCGAGCGCTCCAGTCCCGGCCACAACAGACCTGCCCGCTCACTGCGCCTTCCTACGTCAGTCACTGTCCAGTCTCCTCCTGTCCGGAGCGCTCCAGTCCCGGCCACAACAGTCCTGACTTCTCTCCGCGCCTCCCTACGTCAGTCACTGTCCAGTCTCCTACTGTCCCGAGCGCTCCAGTCCCGGCCACAACCATCCTAACCGCTCACTGCGCCTTCCTACGTCAGTCACTGTCCAGTCTCCTCCTGTCCCGAGCGCTCCAGTCCCGGCCACAACAGTCCTGCCCGCTCTCTGCGCCTTCCTACGTCAGTCACTGTCCAGACTCCTCCGTTCCCGAGCGCTCCAGTGCCGGCCACTACAGTCCTGACTTCTCTCCGCGCCTCCCTACGTCAGTCACTGTCCAGTCTCCTCTTGTCCCGAGCGCTCCAGTCCCGGCCACAACAGTCCTGACTGCTCACTGCGCCTTCCTACGTCAGTCTCTGTCCAGTCTCCTACTGTCCCGAGCGCTCCAGTCCCGGCCACAACCATCCTGACCGCTCACCGCGCCTTCCTACGTCAGTCAGTGTCCAGTCCCCTCCGGTCCCGAGCGCTCCTGTCCCGGCCACAACAGTCCTGAATGCTCACTGCGCCTTCCTACGTCAGTCACTGTCCAGTCTCCTACTGTCCGGAGCGCTCCAGTCCCGGCCACAACAGTCCTGACTGCACACCGCGCCTCCCTACGTCAGTCACTGTCCAGTCTCCTACTGTCCGGAGCGCTCCAGTCCCGGCCACAACAGTCCGGACTGCTCACTGCGCCTTCCTACGTCAGTCACTGTCCAGTCTCCTCCTGTCCCGAGCGCTCCAGTCCCGGCCACAACAGTCCTGACTGCTCACTGCGCCTTCCTACGTCAGTCTCTGTCCAGTCCCCTCCTGTCCCGAGCGCTCCAGTCCCGGCCACAACAGTCCTGACCGCTCACTGCGCCTTCCTACGTCAGTCTCTGTCCAGTCCCCTCCTGTCCCGAGCGCTCCAGTTCCGGCCACAACAGTCCTGACCGCTCACTGCGCCTTCCTACGTCAGTCTCTGTCCAATCCCCTCCTGTCCCTAGCGCTCCAGTCCCGGCCACAACAGTCCTGACCGCTCACTGCGCCTTCCTACGTCAGACACTCTCTAGTCTCCTCCTGTCCCGAGCGCTCCAGTCCCGGCCACAACAGTCCTGACCGCTCACTGCGCCTTCCTACGTCAGTCACTGTCCAGTCTCCTCCTGTCCCGAGCGCTCCATTACCGGCCACAACAGTCCTGACTGCTCACTGCGCCTTCCTACGTTAGTCACTGTCCAGTCCCGTCCGGTCCAAAGCCCTCCAGTCCCGGCCACAACAGCGCTGACTGCTCACTGCGCCATCCTACGTCAGTCACTGTCCAGACTCCTCCTGTCCACAGCGCTCCTGTCCCGGCCACAACAGTCCTGGCCGCTCACTGCGCCTCCCTACGTCAGTCACTGTCCAGTCCCCTCCTGTCCCGAGCGCTCCAGACCCGGCCACAACAGTCCTGACCGCTCACTGCGCCTTCCTACGTCAGTCACTGTCCAGTCTCCTCCAGTCCGGAGCGCTCCATTCCCGGCCACAACAGTCTTGACCGCTCACTGCGCCATCCTACGTCACTCACTGTCCAGTCTCCTCCTGTCCCGAGCGCTCGAGTCCCGGCCACAACAGTCCTGACTGCTCACTGCGCCTTCCTACGTCAGTCTCTGTCCAGTCTCCTACTGTCCCGAGCGCTCCAGTCCCGGCCACAACAGTCCTGACTGCTCACTGCGCCTTCCTACGTCAGTCTCTGTCCAGTCTCCTACTGTCCCGAGCGCTCCAGTCCCGGCCACAACTGTCCTGACCGCTCACTGCGCCTTCCTACATCAGTCACTGTCCAGTCCCCTCCTGTCCCGAGCGCTCCAGTCCCGGCCACAACAGTCCTGACCGCTCACTGCGCCTTCCTACGTCAGTCACTGTCCAGTCTCCTCCTGTCCCGAGCGCTCCAGTCCCGGCCACAACAGTCCTGACCGCTCACTGCGCCTTCCTACGTCAGTCACTGTCCAGTCTCCTCCTGTCCCGAGTGCTCCATTACCGGCCACAACAGTCCTGACTGCTCACTGCGCCTTCCTACGTTAGTCATTGTCCAGTCTCCTCCTGTCCGGAGCGCTCCTGTTCCGGCCACAACAGTCCTGACCGCTCACTGCGCCTTCCTACGTCAGTCACTGTCCAGTCTCCTCCGGTCCCGAGCGCTCCAGTCCCGGCCACAACAGACCTGCCCGCTCACTGCGCCTTCCTACGTCAGTCACTGTCCAGTCTCCTCCTGTCCGGAGCGCTCCAGTCCCGGCCACAACAGTCCTGACTTCTCTCCGCGCCTCCCTACGTCAGTCACTGTCCAGTCTCCTCTTGTCCCGAGCGCTCCAGTCCCGGCCACAACAGTCCAGACTGCTCACTGCGCCTTCCTACGTCAGTCTCTGTCCAGTCTCCTACTGTCCCGAGCGCTCCAGTCCCGGCCACAACCATCCTGACCGCTCACTGCGCCTTCCTACGTCAGTCAGTGTCCAGTCCCCTCCGGTCCCGAGCGCTCCTGTCCCGGCCACAACAGTCCTGAATGCTCACTGCGCCTTCCTACGTCAGTCACTGTCCAGTCTCCTACTGTCCGGAGCGCTCCAGTCCCGGCCACAACAGTCCTGACTGCACACCGCGCCTCCCTACGTCAGTCACTGTCCAGTCTCCTACTGTCCGGAGCGCTCCAGTCCCGGCCACAACAGTCCGGACTGCTCACTGCGCCTTCCTACGTCAGTCACTGTCCAGTCTCCTCCTGTCCCGAGCGCTCCAGTCCCGGCCACAACAGTCCTGACTGCTCACTGCGCCTTCCTACGTCAGTCTCTGTCCAGTCCCCTCCTGTCCCGAGCGCTCCAGTCCCGGCCACAACAGTCCTGACCGCTCACTGCGCCTTCCTACGTCAGTCTCTGTCCAGTCCCCTCCTGTCCCGAGCGCTCCAGTTCCGGCCACAACAGTCCTGACCGCTCACTGCGCCTTCCTACGTCAGTCTCTGTCCAATCCCCTCCTGTCCGGAGCGCTCCAGTCCCGGCCACAACAGTCCTGACCGCTCACTGCGCCTTCCTACGTCAGACACTCTCTAGTCTCCTCCTGTCCCGAGCGCTCCAGTCCCGGCCACAACAGTCCTGACCGCTCACTGCGCCTTCCTACGTCAGTCACTGTCCAGTCCCGTCCGGTCCAAAGCCCTCCAGTCCCGGCCACAACTGCGCTGACTGCTCACTGCGCCATCCTACGTCAGTCACTGTCCAGTCCCCTCCTGTCCCGAGCGCACAAGACCCGGCCACAACAGTCCTGACCGCTCACTGCGCCTTCCTACGTCAGTCACTGTCCAGTCTCCTCCAGTCCGGAGCGCTCCATTCCCGGCCACAACAGTCTTGACCGCTCACTGCGCCTTCCTACGTCACTCACTGTCCAGTCTCCTCCTGTCCCGAGCGCTCGAGTCCCGGCCACAACAGTCCTGACTGCTCACTGCGCCTTCCTACGTCAGTCTCTGTCCAGTCTCCTACTGTCCCGAGCGCTCCAGTCCCGGCCTCAACTGTCCTGACTGCTCACTGCGCCTCCCTACGTCAGTCATTGTCCAGTCTCCTCCTGTCCGGAGCGCTCCTGTCCCGGCCACAACAGTCCTGACCGCTCACTGCGCCTTCCTACGTCAGTCACTGTCCAGTCCCCTCCTGTCCCGAGCGCTCCAGTCCCGGCCACAACAGTCCTGACCGCTCACAGCGCCTTCCTACGTCAGTCACTGTCCAGTCTCCTCCTGTCCCGAGCGCTCCAGTCCCGGCCACAACAGTCCTGACCGCTCACTGCGCCTTCCTACGTCAGTCACTGTCCAGTCTCCTCCTGTCCCGAGTGCTCCATTACCGGCCACAGTCCTGACTGCTCAATGCGCCTTCCTACGTTAGTCATTGTCCAGTCTCCTCCTGTCCGGAGCGCTCCTGTTCCGGCCACAACAGTCCTGACCGCTCTCTGCGCCTTCCTACGTCAGTCACTGTCCAGTCTCCTCCGTTCCCGAGCGCTCCAGTCCCGGCCACTACAGTCCTGACCGCTCACTGCGCCTTCCTACGTCAGTCACTGTCCAGTCTCCTCCGGTCCCGAGCGCTCCAGTCCCGGCCACAACAGTCCTGACTTCTCTCCGCGCCTCCCTACGTCAGTCACTGTCCAGTCTCCTACTGTCCCGAGCGCTCCAGTCCCGGCCACAACCATCCTAACCGCTCAGTGCGCCTTCCTACGTCAGTCACTGTCCAGTCTCCTCCTGTCCCGAGCGCTCCAGTCCCGGCCACAACAGTCCTGCCCGCTCTCTGCGCCTTCCTACGTCAGTCACTGTCCAGTCTCCTCCGTTCCCGAGCGCTCCAGTCCCGGCCACTACAGTCCTGGCCGCTCACTGCGCCTTCCTACGTCAGTCACTGTCCAGTCTCCTCCGGTCCCGAGCGCTCCAGTCCCGGCCACAACAGACCTGCCCGCTCACTGCGCCTTCCTACGTCAGTCACTGTCCAGTCTCCTCCTGTCCGGAGCGCTCCAGTCCCGGCCACAACAGTCCTGACCGCTCACTGCGCCTTCCTACGTCAGTCACTGTCCAGTCTCCTCCTGTCCCGAGCGCTCCAGTCCCGGCCACAACAGTCCTGCCCGCTCTCTGCGCCTTCCTACGTCAGTCACTGTCCAGTCTCCGCCGTTCCCGAGCGCTCCAGTCCCGGCCACTACAGTCCTGACCGCTCACTGCGCCTTCCTACGTCAGTCACTGTCCAGTCTCCTCCTGTCCGGAGCGCTCCAGTCCCGGCCACAACAGTCCTGACTTCTCTCCGCGCCTCCCTACGTCAGTCACTGTCCAGTCTCCTACTGTCCCGAGCGCTCCAGTCCCGGCCACAACCATCCTAACCGCTCACTGCGCCTTCCTACGTCAGTCACTGTCCAGTCTCCTCCTATCCCGAGCGCTCCAGTCCCGGCCACAACAGTCCTGCCCGCTCTCTGCGCCTTCCTACGTCAGTCACTGTCCAGTCTCCTCCGTTCCCGAGCGCTCCAGTCCCGGCCACTACAGTCCTGACCGCTCACTGCGCCTTCCTACGTCAGTCACTGTCCAGTCTCCTCCGGTCCCGAGCGCTCCAGTCCCGGCCACAACAGTCCTGACCGCTCACTGCGCCTTCCTACGTCAGTCACTGTCCAGTCCCCTCCTGTCCGGAGCGCTCCAGTCCCGGCCACAACTGTCCTGACTGCTCACTGCGCCTTCCTACGTCAGTCATTGTCCAGTCTCCTCCTGTCCGGAGCGCTCCTGTCCCGGCCACAACAGTCCTGACCGCTCACTGCGCCTTCCTACGTCAGTCACTGTCCAGTCCCCTCCTGTCCGGAGCGCTCCAGTTCCGGCCACAACAGTCCTGACCGCTCACTGCGCCTTCCTACGTCAGTCTCTGTCCAATCCCCTCCTGTCCGGAGCGCTCCAGTCCCGGCCACAACAGTCCTGACCGCTCACTGCGCCTTCCTACGTCAGACACTCTCTAGTCTCCTCCTGTCCCGAGCGCTCCAGTCCCGGCCACAACAGTCCTGACCGCTCACTGCGCCTTCCTACGTCAGTCACTGTCCAGTCTCCTCCTGTCCCGAGCGCTCCATTACCGGCCACAACAGTCCTGACTGCTCACTGCGCCTTCCTACGTTAGTCACTGTCCAGTCCCGTCCGGTCCAAAGCCCTCCAGTCCCGGCCACAACAGCGCTGACTGCTCACTGCGCCATCCTACGTCAGTCACTGTCCAGACTCCTCCTGTCCACAGCGCTCCTGTCCCGGCCACAACAGTCCTGGCCGCTCACTGCGCCTCCCTACGTCAGTCACTGTCCAGTCCCCTCCTGTCCCGAGCGCTCCAGACCCGGCCACAACAGTCCTGACCGCTCACTGCGCCTTCCTACGTCAGTCACTGTCCAGTCTCCTCCAGTCCGGAGCGCTCCATTCCCGGCCACAACAGTCTTGACCGCTCACTGCGCCTTCTACGTCACTCACTGTCCAGTCTCCTCCTGTCCCGAGCGCTCGAGTCCCGGCCACAACAGTCCTGACTGCTCACTGCGCCTTCCTACGTCAGTCTCTGTCCAGTCTCCTACTGTCCCGAGCGCTCCAGTCCCGGCCACAACTGTCCTGACTGCTCACTGCGCCTTCCTACGTCAGTCATTGTCCAGTCTCCTCCTGTCCGGAGCGCTCCTGTCCCGGCCACAACAGTCCTGACCGCTCACTGCGCCTTCCTACGTCAGTCACTGTCCAGTCCCCTCCTGTCCCGAGCGCTCCAGTCCCGGCCACAACAGTCCTGACCGCTCACTGCGCCTTCCTACGTCAGTCACTGTCCAGTCTCCTCCTGTCCCGAGCGCTCCAGTCCCGGCCACAACAGTCCTGACCGCTCACTGCGCCTTCCTACGTCACTCACTGTCCAGTCTCCTCCTGTCCCGAGCGCTCGAGTCCCGGCCACAACAGTCCTGACTGCTCACTGCGCCTTCCTACGTCAGTCTCTGTCCAGTCTCCTACTGTCCCGAGCGCTCCAGTCCCGGCCACAACTGTCCTGACTGCTCACTGCGCCTTCCTACGTCAGTCATTGTCCAGTCTCCTCCTGTCCGGAGCGCTCCTGTCCCGGCCACAACAGTCCTGACCGCTCACTGCGCCTTCCTACGTCAGTCACTGTACAGTCCCCTCCTGTCCCGAGCGCTCCAGTCCCGGCCACAACAGTCCTGACCGCTCACTGCGCCTTCCTACGTCAGTCACTGTCCAGTCTCCTCCTGTCCCGAGCGCTCCAGTCCCGGCCACAACAGTCCTGACCGCTCACTGCGCCTTCCTACGTCAGTCACTGTCCAGTCTCCTCCTGTCCCGAGTGCTCCATTACCGGCCACAACAGTCCTGACTGCTCACTGCGCCTTCCTACGTTAGTCATTGTCCAGTCTCCTCCTGTCCGGAGCGCTCCTGTTCCGGCCACAACAGTCCTGACCGCTCACTGCGCCTTCCTACGTCAGTCACTGTCCAGTCTCCTCCAGTCCGGAGCGCTCCATTCCCGGCCACAACAGTCTTGACCGCTCACTGCGCCTTCCTACGTCACTCACTGTCCAGTCTCCTCCTGTCCCGAGCGCTCGAGTCCCGGCCACAACAGTCCTGACTGCTCACTGCGCCTTCCTACGTCAGTCTCTGTCCAGTCTCCTACTGTCCCGAGCGCTCCAGTCCCGGCCTCAACTGTCCTGACTGCTCACTGCGCCTCCCTACGTCAGTCATTGTCCAGTCTCCTCCTGTCCGGAGCGCTCCTGTCCCGGCCACAACAGTCCTGACCGCTCACTGCGCCTTCCTACGTCAGTCACTGTCCAGTCCCCTCCTGTCCCGAGCGCTCCAGTCCCGGCCACAACAGTCCTGACCGCTCACAGCGCCTTCCTACGTCAGTCACTGTCCAGTCTCCTCCTGTCCCGAGCGCTCCAGTCCCGGCCACAACAGTCCTGACCGCTCACTGCGCCTTCCTACGTCAGTCACTGTCCAGTCTCCTCCTGTCCCGAGTGCTCCATTACCGGCCACAGTCCTGACTGCTCAATGCGCCTTCCTACGTTAGTCATTGTCCAGTCTCCTCCTGTCCGGAGCGCTCCTGTTCCGGCCACAACAGTCCTGACCGCTCTCTGCGCCTTCCTACGTCAGTCACTGTCCAGTCTCCTCCGTTCCCGAGCGCTCCAGTCCCGGCCACTACAGTCCTGACCGCTCACTGCGCCTTCCTACGTCAGTCACTGTCCAGTCTCCTCCGGTCCCGAGCGCTCCAGTCCCGGCCACAACAGTCCTGACTTCTCTCCGCGCCTCCCTACGTCAGTCACTGTCCAGTCTCCTACTGTCCCGAGCGCTCCAGTCCCGGCCACAACCATCCTAACCGCTCAGTGCGCCTTCCTACGTCAGTCACTGTCCAGTCTCCTCCTGTCCCGAGCGCTCCAGTCCCGGCCACAACAGTCCTGCCCGCTCTCTGCGCCTTCCTACGTCAGTCACTGTCCAGTCTCCTCCGTTCCCGAGCGCTCCAGTCCCGGCCACTACAGTCCTGGCCGCTCACTGCGCCTTCCTACGTCAGTCACTGTCCAGTCTCCTCCGGTCCCGAGCGCTCCAGTCCCGGCCACAACAGACCTGCCCGCTCACTGCGCCTTCCTACGTCAGTCACTGTCCAGTCTCCTCCTGTCCGGAGCGCTCCAGTCCCGGCCACAACAGTCCTGACCGCTCACTGCGCCTTCCTACGTCAGTCACTGTCCAGTCTCCTCCTGTCCCGAGCGCTCCAGTCCCGGCCACAACAGTCCTGCCCGCTCTCTGCGCCTTCCTACGTCAGTCACTGTCCAGTCTCCGCCGTTCCCGAGCGCTCCAGTCCCGGCCACTACAGTCCTGACCGCTCACTGCGCCTTCCTACGTCAGTCACTGTCCAGTCTCCTCCTGTCCGGAGCGCTCCAGTCCCGGCCACAACAGTCCTGACTTCTCTCCGCGCCTCCCTACGTCAGTCACTGTCCAGTCTCCTACTGTCCCGAGCGCTCCAGTCCCGGCCACAACCATCCTAACCGCTCACTGCGCCTTCCTACGTCAGTCACTGTCCAGTCTCCTCCTATCCCGAGCGCTCCAGTCCCGGCCACAACAGTCCTGCCCGCTCTCTGCGCCTTCCTACGTCAGTCACTGTCCAGTCTCCTCCGTTCCCGAGCGCTCCAGTCCCGGCCACTACAGTCCTGACCGCTCACTGCGCCTTCCTACGTCAGTCACTGTCCAGTCTCCTCCGGTCCCGAGCGCTCCAGTCCCGGCCACAACAGTCCTGACCGCTCACTGCGCCTTCCTACGTCAGTCACTGTCCAGTCCCCTCCTGTCCGGAGCGCTCCAGTCCCGGCCACAACTGTCCTGACTGCTCACTGCGCCTTCCTACGTCAGTCATTGTCCAGTCTCCTCCTGTCCGGAGCGCTCCTGTCCCGGCCACAACAGTCCTGACCGCTCACTGCGCCTTCCTACGTCAGTCACTGTCCAGTCCCCTCCTGTCCGGAGCGCTCCAGTTCCGGCCACAACAGTCCTGACCGCTCACTGCGCCTTCCTACGTCAGTCTCTGTCCAATCCCCTCCTGTCCGGAGCGCTCCAGTCCCGGCCACAACAGTCCTGACCGCTCACTGCGCCTTCCTACGTCAGACACTCTCTAGTCTCCTCCTGTCCCGAGCGCTCCAGTCCCGGCCACAACAGTCCTGACCGCTCACTGCGCCTTCCTACGTCAGTCACTGTCCAGTCTCCTCCTGTCCCGAGCGCTCCATTACCGGCCACAACAGTCCTGACTGCTCACTGCGCCTTCCTACGTTAGTCACTGTCCAGTCCCGTCCGGTCCAAAGCCCTCCAGTCCCGGCCACAACAGCGCTGACTGCTCACTGCGCCATCCTACGTCAGTCACTGTCCAGACTCCTCCTGTCCACAGCGCTCCTGTCCCGGCCACAACAGTCCTGGCCGCTCACTGCGCCTCCCTACGTCAGTCACTGTCCAGTCCCCTCCTGTCCCGAGCGCTCCAGACCCGGCCACAACAGTCCTGACCGCTCACTGCGCCTTCCTACGTCAGTCACTGTCCAGTCTCCTCCAGTCCGGAGCGCTCCATTCCCGGCCACAACAGTCTTGACCGCTCACTGCGCCTTCTACGTCACTCACTGTCCAGTCTCCTCCTGTCCCGAGCGCTCGAGTCCCGGCCACAACAGTCCTGACTGCTCACTGCGCCTTCCTACGTCAGTCTCTGTCCAGTCTCCTACTGTCCCGAGCGCTCCAGTCCCGGCCACAACTGTCCTGACTGCTCACTGCGCCTTCCTACGTCAGTCATTGTCCAGTCTCCTCCTGTCCGGAGCGCTCCTGTCCCGGCCACAACAGTCCTGACCGCTCACTGCGCCTTCCTACGTCAGTCACTGTCCAGTCCCCTCCTGTCCCGAGCGCTCCAGTCCCGGCCACAACAGTCCTGACCGCTCACTGCGCCTTCCTACGTCAGTCACTGTCCAGTCTCCTCCTGTCCCGAGCGCTCCAGTCCCGGCCACAACAGTCCTGACCGCTCACTGCGCCTTCCTACGTCACTCACTGTCCAGTCTCCTCCTGTCCCGAGCGCTCGAGTCCCGGCCACAACAGTCCTGACTGCTCACTGCGCCTTCCTACGTCAGTCTCTGTCCAGTCTCCTACTGTCCCGAGCGCTCCAGTCCCGGCCACAACTGTCCTGACTGCTCACTGCGCCTTCCTACGTCAGTCATTGTCCAGTCTCCTCCTGTCCGGAGCGCTCCTGTCCCGGCCACAACAGTCCTGACCGCTCACTGCGCCTTCCTACGTCAGTCACTGTACAGTCCCCTCCTGTCCCGAGCGCTCCAGTCCCGGCCACAACAGTACTGACCGCTCACTGCGCCTTCCTACGTCAGTCACTGTCCAGTCTCCTCCTGTCCCGAGCGCTCCAGTCCCGGCCACAACAGTCCTGACCGCTCACTGCGCCTTCCTACGTCAGTCACTGTCCAGTCTCCTCCTGTCCCGAGTGCTCCATTACCGGCCACAACAGTCCTGACTGCTCACTGCGCCTTCCTACGTTAGTCATTGTCCAGTCTCCTCCTGTCCGGAGAGCTCCTGTTCCGGCCACAACAGTCCTGACCGCTCACTGCGCCTTCCTACGTCAGTCACTGTCCAGTCCCCTCCTGTCCCGAGCGCTCCAGTCCCGGCCACAACAGTCCTGACCGCTCACTGCGCCTTCCTACGTCAGTCACTGTCCAGTCTCCTCCGGTCCCGAGCGCTCCAGTCCCGGCCACAACAGACCTGCCCGCTCACTGCGCCTTCCTACGTCAGTCACTGTCCAGTCTCCTCCTGTCCGGAGCGCTCCAGTCCCGGCCACAACAGTCCTGACTTCTCTCCGCGCCTCCCTACGTCAGTCACTGTCCAGTCTCCTCTTGTCCTGAGCGCTCCAGTCCCGGCCACAACAGTCCAGACTGCTCAATGCGCCTTCCTACGTCAGTCTCTGTCCAGTCTCCTACTGTCCCGAGCGCTCCAGTCCCGGCCACAACCATCCTGACCGCTCACTGCGCCTTCCTACGTCAGTCAGTGTCCAGTCCCCTCCGGTCCCGAGCGCTCCTGTCCCGGCCACAACAGTCCTGAATGCTCACTGCGCCTTCCTACGTCAGTCACTGTCCAGTCTCCTACTGTCCGGAGCGCTCCAGTCCCGGCCACAACAGTCCTGACTGCACACCGCGCCTCCCTACGTCAGTCACTGTCCAGTCTCCTACTGTCCGGAGCGCTCCAGTCCCGGCCACAACAGTCCGGACTGCTCACTGCGCCTTCCTACGTCAGTCACTGTCCAGTCTCCTCCTGTCCCGAGCGCTCCAGTCCCGGCCACAACAGTCCTGACTGCTCACTGCGCCTTCCTACGTCAGTCTCTGTCCAGTCCCCTCCTGTCCCGAGCGCTCCAGTCCCGGCCACAACAGTCCTGACCGCTCACTGCGCCTTCCTACGTCAGTCTCTGTCCAGTCCCCTCCTGTCCCGAGCGCTCCAGTTCCGGCCACAACAGTCCTGACCGCTCACTGCGCCTTCCTACGTCAGTCTCTGTCCAATCCCCTCCTGTCCGGAGCGCTCCAGTCCCGGCCACAACAGTCCTGACCGCTCACTGCGCCTTCCTACGTCAGACACTCTCTAGTCTCCTCCTGTCCCGAGCGCTCCAGTCCCGGCCACAACAGTCCTGACCGCTCACTGCGCCTTCCTACGTCAGTCACTGTCCAGTCCCGTCCGGTCCAAAGCCCTCCAGTCCCGGCCACAACTGCGCTGACTGCTCACTGCGCCATCCTACGTCAGTCACTGTCCAGACTCCTCCTGTCCACTGCGCTCCTGTCCCGGCCACAACAGTCCTGGCCGCTCACTGCGCCTCCCTACGTCAGTCACTGTCCAGTCCCCTCCTGTCCCGAGCGCAAAAGACCCGGCCACAACAGTCCTGACCGCTCACTGCGCCTTCCTACGTCAGTCACTGTCCAGTCTCCTCCAGTCCGGAGCGCTCCATTCCCGGCCACAACAGTCTTGACCGCTCACTGCGCCTTCCTACGTCACTCACTGTCCAGTCTCCTCCTGTCCCGAGCGCTCGAGTCCCGGCCACAACAGTCCTGACTGCTCACTGCGCCTTCCTACGTCAGTCTCTGTCCAGTCTCCTACTGTCCCGAGCGCTCCAGTCCCGGCCACAACTGTCCTGACTGCTCACTGCGCCTTCCTACGTCAGTCATTGTCCAGTCTCCTCCTGTCCGGAGCGCTCCTGTCCCGGCCACAACAGTCCTGACCGCTCACTGCGCCTTCCTACGTCAGTCACTGTCCAGTCCCCTCCTGTCCCGAGCGCTCCAGTCCCGGCCACAACAGTCCTGACCGCTCACAGCGCCTTCCTACGTCAGTCACTGTCCAGTCTCCTCCTGTCCCGAGCGCTCCAGTCCCGGCCACAACAGTCCTGACCGCTCACTGCGCCTTCCTACGTCAGTCACTGTCCAGTCTCCTCCTGTCCCGAGTGCTCCATTACCGGCCACAGTCCTGACTGCTCAATGCGCCTTCCTACGTTAGTCATTGTCCAGTCTCCTCCTGTCCGGAGCGCTCCTGTTCCGGCCACAACAGTCCTGACCGCTCTCTGCGCCTTCCTACGTCAGTCACTGTCCAGTCTCCTCCGTTCCGGAGCGCTCCAGTCCCGGCCACTACAGTCCTGACCGCTCACTGCGCCTTCCTACGTCAGTCACTGTCCAGTCTCCTCCGGTCCCGAGCGCTCCAGTCCCGGCCACAACAGTCCTGACTTCTCTCCGCGCCTCCCTACGTCAGTCACTGTCCAGTCTCCTACTGTCCCGAGCGCTCCAGTCCCGGCCACAACCATCCTAACCGCTCAGTGCGCCTTCCTACGTCAGTCACTGTCCAGTCTCCTCCTGTCCCGAGCGCTCCAGTCCCGGCCACAACAGACCTGCCCGCTCTCTGCGCCTTCCTACGTCAGACACTGTCCAGTCTCCTCCTGTCCCGAGCGCTCCAGTCCCGGCCACAACAGTCCTGACCGCTCACTGCGCCTTCCTACGTCAGTCACTGTCCAGTCTCCTCCGGTCCCGAGCGCTCCAGTCCCGGCCACAACAGACCTGCCCGCTCACTGCGCCTTCCTACGTCAGTCACTGTCCAGTCTCCTCCTGTCCGGAGCGCTCCAGTCCCGGCCACAACAGTCCTGACCGCTCACTGCGCCTTCCTACGTCAGTCACTGTCCAGTCTCCTCCTGTCCCGAGCGCTCCAGTCCCGGCCACAACAGTCCTGCCCGCTCTCTGCGCCTTCCTACGTCAGTCACTGTCCAGTCTCCTCCGTTCCCGAGCGCTCCAGTCCCGGCCACTACAGTCCTGACCGCTCACTGCGCCTTCCTACGTCAGTCACTGTCCAGTCTCCTCCTGTCCGGAGCGCTCCAGTCCCGGCCACAACAGTCCTGACTTCTCTCCGCGCCTCCCTACGTCAGTCACTGTCCAGTCTCCTACTGTCCCGAGCGCTCCAGTCCCGGCCACAACCATCCTAACCGCTCACTGCGCCTTCCTACGTCAGTCACTGTCCAGTCTCCTCCTATCCCGAGCGCTCCAGTCCCGGCCACAACAGTCCTGCCCGCTCTCTGCGCCTTCCTACGTCAGTCACTGTCCAGTCTCCTCCGTTCCCGAGCGCTCCAGTCCCGGCCACTACAGTCCTGACCGCTCACTGCGCCTTCCTACGTCAGTCACTGTCCAGTCTCCTCCGGTCCCGAGCGCTCCAGTCCCGGCCACAACAGTCCTGACCGCTCACTGCGCCTTCCTACGTCAGTCACTGTCCAGTCCCCTCCTGTCCGGAGCGCTCCAGTCCCGGCCACAACTGTCCTGACTGCTCACTGCGCCTTCCTACGTCAGTCATTGTCCAGTCCCCTCCTGTCCGGAGCGCTCCTGTCCCGGCCACAACAGTCCTGACCGCTCACGGCGCCTTCCTACGTCAGTCACTGTCCAGTCCCCTCCTGTCCCGAGCGCTCCAGTCCCGGCCACAACAGTCCTGACCGCTCACTGCGCCTTCCTACGTCAGTCACTGTCCAGTCTCCTCCTGTCCCGAGCGCTCCAGTCCCGGCCACAACAGTCCTGACCGCTCACTTCGCCTTCCTACGTCAGTCACTGTTCAGTCTCCTCCTGTCCCGAGTGCTCCATTACCGGCCACAGTCCTGACTGCTCACTGCGCCTTCCTACGTTAGTCATTGTCCAGTCTCCTCCTGTCCGGAGCGCTCCTGTTCCGGCCACAACAGTCCTGACCGCTCACTGCGCCTTCCTACGTCAGTCACTGTCCAGTCCCCTCCTGTCCCGAGCGCTCCAGTCCCGGCCACAACAGTCCTGACCGCTCACTGCGCCTTCCTACGTCAGTCACTGTCCAGTCTCCTCCGGTCCCGAGCGCTCCAGTCCCGGCCACAACAGACCTGCCCTCTCACTGCGCCTTCCTACGTCAGTCACTGTCCAGTCTCCTCCTGTCCGGAGCGCTCCAGTCCCGGCCACAACAGTCCTGACTTCTCTCCGCGCCTCCCTACGTCAGTCACTGTCCAGTCTCCTACTGTCCCGAGCGCTCCATTACCGGCCACAACAGTCCTGACTGCTCACTGCGCCTTCCTACGTTAGTCACTGTCCAGTCCCGTCCGGTCCCGAGCCCTCCAGTCCCGGCCACAACAGCGCTGACTGCTCACTGCGCCATCCTACGTCAGTCACTGTCCAGACTCCTCCTGTCCACAGCGCTCCTGTCCCGGCCACAACAGTCCTGGCCGCTCACTGCGCCTCCCTACGTCAGTCACTGTCCAGTCCCCTCCTGTCCCGAGCGCTCCAGACCCGGCCACAACAGTCCTGACCGCTCACTGCGCCTTCCTACGTCAGTCACTGTCCAGTCTCCTCCAGTCCGGAGCGCTCCATTCCCGGCCACAACAGTCTTGACCGCTCACTGCGCCTTCCTACGTCACTCACTGTCCAGTCTCCTCCTGTCCCGAGCGCTCGAGTCCCGGCCACAACAGTCCTGACTGCTCACTGCGCCTTCCTACGTCAGTCTCTGTCCAGTCTCCTACTGTCCCGAGCGCTCCAGTCCCGGCCACAACCATCCTGACCGCTCACTGCGCCTTCCTACGTCAGTCATTGTCAGGTCTCCTCCTGTCCCGAGTGCTCCATTACCGGCCACAACAGTCCTGACTGCTCACTGCGCCTTCCTACGTCAGTCACTGTCCAGTCTCCTCCAGTCCGGAGCGCTCCATTCCCGGCCACAACAGTCTTGACCGCTCACTGCGCCTTCCTACGTCACTCACTGTCCAGTCTCCTCCTGTCCCGAGCGCTCGAGTCCCGGCCACAACAGTCCTGACTGCTCACTGCGCCTTCCTACGTCAGTCTCTGTCCAGTCTCCTACTGTCCCGAGCGCTCCAGTCCCGGCCACAACCATCCTGACCGCTCACTGCGCCTTCCTACGTCAGTCATTGTCAGGTCTCCTCCTGTCCCGAGTGCTCCATTACCGGCCACAACAGTCCTGACTGCTCACTGCGCCTTCCTACGTTAGTCATTGTCCAGTCTCCTCCTGTCCGGAGCGCTCCTGTTCCGGCCACAACAGTCCTGACCGCTCACTGCGCCTTCCTACGTCAGTCACTGTCCAGTCCACTCCTGTCCCGAGCGCTCCAGTCCCGGCCACAACAGTCCTGACCGCTCACTGCGCCTTCCTACGTCAGTCACTGTCCAGTCTCCTCCGGTCCCGAGCGCTCCAGTCCCGGCCACAACAGACCTGCCCTCTCACTGCGCCTTCCTACGTCAGTCACTGTCCAGTCTCCTCCTGTCCGGAGCGCTCCAGTCCCGGCCACAACAGTCCTGACTTCTCTCCGCGCCTCCCTACGTCAGTCACTGTCCAGTCTCCTACTGTCCCGAGCGCTCCAGTCCCGGCCACAACCATCCTAACCGCTCACTGCGCCTTCCTACGTCAGTCACTGTCCAGTCTCCTCCTGTCCCGAGCGCTCCAGTCCCGGCCACAACAGTCCTGACCGCTCACTGCGCCTTCCTACGTCAGTCACTGTCCAGTCTCCTCCTGTCCCGAGTGCTCCATTACCGGCCACAACAGTCCTGACTGCTCACTGCGCCTTCCTACGTTAGTCATTGTCCAGTCTCCTCCTGTCCGGAGCGCTCCTGTTCCGGCCACAACAGTCCTGACCGCTCACTGCGCCTTCCTACGTCAGTCACTGTCCAGTCCCCTCCTGTCCCGAGCGCTCCAGTCCCGGCCACAACAGTCCTGACCGCTCACTGCGCCTTCCTACGTCAGTCACTGTCCAGTCTCCTCCGGTCCCGAGCGCTCCAGTCCCGGCCACAACAGACCTGCCCTCTCACTGCGCCTTCCTACGTCAGTCACTGTCCAGTCTCTTCCTGTCCGGAGCGCTCCACTCCCGGCCACAACAGTCCTGACTTCTCTCCGCGCCTCCCTACGTCAGTCACTGTCCAGTCTCCTACTGTCCCGAGCGCTCCAGTCCCGGCCACAACCATCCTAACCGCTCACTGCGCCTTCCTACGTCAGTCACTGTCCAGTCTCCTCCTGTCCCGAGCGCTCCAGTCCCGGCCACAACAGTCCTGCCCGCTCTCTGCGCCTTCCTACGTCAGTCACTGTCCAGTCTCCTCCGTTCCCGAGCGCTCCAGTCCCGGCCACTACAGTCCTGACCGCTCACTGCGCCTTCCTACGTCAGTCACTGTCCAGTCTCCTCCGGTCCCGAGCGCTCCAGTCCCGGCCACAACAGACCTGCCCGCTCACTGCGCCTTCCTACGTCAGTCACTGTCCAGTCTCCTCCTGTCCCGAGCGCTCCAGTCCCGGCCACAACAGTCCTGACTTCTCACTGCGCCTTCCTACGTCAGTCTCTGTCCAGTCCCCTCCTGTCCCGAGCGCTCCAGTCCCGGCCACAACAGTCCTGACCGCTCACTGCGCCTTACTACGTCAGTCTCTGTCCAGTCCCCTCCTGTCCCGAGCGCTCCAGTTCCGGCCACAACAGTCCTGACCGCTCACTGCGCCTTCCTACGTCAGTCTCTGTCCAGTCTCCTCCTGTCCCGAGCGCTCCATTACCGGCCACAACAGTCCTGACTGCTCACTGCGCCTTCCTACGTTAGTCACTGTCCAGTCCCGTCCGGTCCCGAGCCCTCCAGTCCCGGCCACAACAGCGCTGACTGCTCACTGCGCCATCCTACGTCAGTCACTGTCCAGTCCCCTCCTGTCCCGAGCGCTCCAGACCCGGCCACAACAGTCCTGACCGCTCACTGCGCCTTCCTACGTCAGTCACTGTCCAGTCTCCTCCAGTCCGGAGCGCTCCATTCCCGGCCACAACAGTCTTGACCGCTCACTGCGCCTTCCTACGTCACTCACTGTCCAGTCTCCTCCTGTCCCGAGCGCTCGAGTCCCGGCCACAACAGTCCTGACTGCTCACTGCGCCTTCCTACGTCAGTCTCTGTCCAGTCTCCTACTGTCCCGAGCGCTCCAGTCCCGGCCACAACCATCCTGACCGCTCACTGCGCCTTCCTACGTTAGTCAGTGTCCAGTCCCCTCCGGTCCCGAGCGCTCCTGTCCCGGCCACAACAGTCCTGACCGCTTACTGCGCCGTCCTACGTCAGTCACTGTGCAGTCTCCTCCTGTCCGAAGCGCTCCAGTCCCGGCCACAACTGTCCTGAATGCTCACTGCGCCTTCCTACGTCAGTCATTGTCCAGTCTCCTCCTGTCCGGAGCGCTCTTGTCCCGGCCACAACAGTCCTGACCGCTCACTGCGCCTTCCTACGTCAGTCACTGTCCAGTCCCCTCCTGTCCCGAGCGCTCCAGTCCCGGCCACAACAGTCCTGACCGCTCACTGCGCCTTCCTACGTCAGTCACTGTCCAGTCTCCTCCGGTCCCGAGCGGTCCAGTCCCGGCCACAACAGACCTGCCCGCTCACTGCGCCTTCCTACGTCAGTCACTGTCCAGTCTCCTCCTGTCCGGAGGGCTCCAGTCCCGGCCACAACAGTCCTGACTTCTCTCCGCGCCTCCCTGCGTCAGTCACTGTCCAGTCTCCTACTGTCCCGAGCGCTCCAGTCCCGGCCACAACCATCCTGACCGCTCACTGCGCCTTCCTACATCAGTCACTGTCCAGTCCCCTCCGGTCCCGAGCGCTCCTGTCCCGGCCACAACAGTCCTGACCGCTCACTGCGCCTTCCTACGTCAGTCAGTGTCCAGTCCCCTCCTGTCCCGAGCGCTCCAGTCCCGGCCACAACAGTCCTGACCGCTCACTGCGCCTTCCTACGTCAGTCACTGTCCAGTCTCCTCCTGTCCGGAGCGCTCCAGTCCCGGCCACAACAGTCCTGACTTCTCTCCGCGCCTCCCTACGTCAGTCACTGTCCAGTCTCCTACTGTCCCGAGCGCTCCAGTCCCGGCCACAACCATCCTGACCGCTCACTGCGCCTTCCTACGTCAGTCACTGTCCAGTCTCCTCCTGTCCCGAGCGCTCCAGTCCCGGCCACAACAGTCCTGACCGCTAACTGCGCCTTCCTACGTCAGTCACTGTCCAGTCTCCTCCTGTCCCGAGCGCTCCAGTCCCGGCCACAACAGTCCTGCCCGCTCTCTGCGCCTTCCTACGTCAGTCACTGTCCAGTCTCCTCCGTTCCCGAGCGCTCCAGCCCCGGCCACTACAGTCCTGACCGCTTACTGCGCCTTCCTACGTCAGTCACTGTCCAGTCTCCTACTGTCCCGAGCGCTCCAGTCCCGGCCACAACCATCCTGACCGCTCACTGCGCCTTCCTACGTCAGTCACTGTCCTGTCTCCTCCTGTCCCGAGCGCTCCAGACCCGGCCACAACAGTCCTGACTTCTCTCCGCGCCTCCCCACGTCAGTCACTGTCCAGTCTCCTCCTGTCCCGAGCGCTCCAGTCCCGGCCACAACAGTCCTGACCGCTGACTGCGCCTTCCTACGTCAGTCACTGTCCAGTCTCCTCCTGTCCCGAGCGCTCCAGTCCCGGCCACAACAGTCCTGACCGCTCACTGCGCCTTCCTACGTCAGTCACTGTCCAGTCTCCTCCTGTCCGGAGCGCTCCAGTCCCGGCCACAACAGTCCTGACCGCTCACTGCGCCTTCCTACGTCAGTCACTGTCCAGTCTCCTCCGTTCCCGAGCGCTCCAGTCCCGGCCACTACAGTCCTGACCGCTCACTGCGCCTTCCTACGTCAGTCACTGTCCAGTCTCCTCCGGTCCCGAGCGCTCCAGTCCCGGCCACAACAGACCTGCCCGCTCACTGCGCCTTCCTACGTCAGTCACTGTCCAGTCTCCTCCTGTCCCGAGCGCTCCAGTCCCGGCCACAACAGTCCTGACTTCTCACTGCGCCTTCCTACGTCAGTCTCTGTCCAGTCCCCTCCTGTCCCGAGCGCTCCAGTCCCGGCCACAACAGTCCTGACCGCTCACTGCGCCTTACTACGTCAGTCTCTGTCCAGTCCCCTCCTGTCCCGAGCGCTCCAGTTCCGGCCACAACAGTCCTGACCGCTCACTGCGCCTTCCTACGTCAGTCTCTGTCCAGTCTCCTCCTGTCCCGAGCGCTCCATTACCGGCCACAACAGTCCTGACTGCTCACTGCGCCTTCCTACGTTAGTCACTGTCCAGTCCCGTCCGGTCCCGAGCCCTCCAGTCCCGGCCACAACAGCGCTGACTGCTCACTGCGCCATCCTACGTCAGTCACTGTCCAGTCCCCTCCTGTCCCGAGCGCTCCAGACCCGGCCACAACAGTCCTGACCGCTCACTGCGCCTTCCTACGTCAGTCACTGTCCAGTCTCCTCCAGTCCGGAGCGCTCCATTCCCGGCCACAACAGTCTTGACCGCTCACTGCGCCTTCCTACGTCACTCACTGTCCAGTCTCCTCCTGTCCCGAGCGCTCGAGTCCCGGCCACAACAGTCCTGACTGCTCACTGCGCCTTCCTACGTCAGTCTCTGTCCAGTCTCCTACTGTCCCGAGCGCTCCAGTCCCGGCCACAACCATCCTGACCGCTCACTGCGCCTTCCTACGTTAGTCAGTGTCCAGTCCCCTCCGGTCCCGAGCGCTCCTGTCCCGGCCACAACAGTCCTGACCGCTTACTGCGCCGTCCTACGTCAGTCACTGTGCAGTCTCCTCCTGTCCGAAGCGCTCCAGTCCCGGCCACAACTGTCCTGACTGCTCACTGCGCCTTCCTACGTCAGTCATTGTCCAGTCTCCTCCTGTCCGGAGCGCTCTTGTCCCGGCCACAACAGTCCTGACCGCTCACTGCGCCTTCCTACGTCAGTCACTGTCCAGTCCCCTCCTGTCCCGAGCGCTCCAGTCCCGGCCACAACAGTCCTGACCGCTCACTGCGCCTTCCTACGTCAGTCACTGTCCAGTCTCCTCCGGTCCCGAGCGGTCCAGTCCCGGCCACAACAGACCTGCCCGCTCACTGCGCCTTCCTACGTCAGTCACTGTCCAGTCTCCTCCTGTCCGGAGGGCTCCAGTCCCGGCCACAACAGTCCTGACTTCTCTCCGCGCCTCCCTGCGTCAGTCACTGTCCAGTCTCCTACTGTCCCGAGCGCTCCAGTCCCGGCCACAACCATCCTGACCGCTCACTGCGCCTTCCTACATCAGTCACTGTCCAGTCCCCTCCGGTCCCGAGCGCTCCTGTCCCGGCCACAACAGTCCTGACCGCTCACTGCGCCTTCCTACGTCAGTCAGTGTCCAGTCCCCTCCTGTCCCGAGCGCTCCAGTCCCGGCCACAACAGTCCTGACCGCTCACTGCGCCTTCCTACGTCAGTCACTGTCCAGTCTCCTCCTGTCCGGAGCGCTCCAGTCCCGGCCACAACAGTCCTGACTTCTCTCCGCGCCTCCCTACGTCAGTCACTGTCCAGTCTCCTACTGTCCCGAGCGCTCCAGTCCCGGCCACAACCATCCTGACCGCTCACTGCGCCTTCCTACGTCAGTCACTGTCCAGTCTCCTCCTGTCCCGAGCGCTCCAGTCCCGGCCACAACAGTCCTGACCGCTAACTGCGCCTTCCTACGTCAGTCACTGTCCAGTCTCCTCCTGTCCCGAGCGCTCCAGTCCCGGCCACAACAGTCCTGCCCGCTCTCTGCGCCTTCCTACGTCAGTCACTGTCCAGTCTCCTCCGTTCCCGAGCGCTCCAGCCCCGGCCACTACAGTCCTGACCGCTTACTGCGCCTTCCTACGTCAGTCACTGTCCAGTCTCCTACTGTCCCGAGCGCTCCAGTCCCGGCCACAACCATCCTGACCGCTCACTGCGCCTTCCTACGTCAGTCACTGTCCTGTCTCCTCCTGTCCCGAGCGCTCCAGACCCGGCCACAACAGTCCTGACTTCTCTCCGCGCCTCCCCACGTCAGTCACTGTCCAGTCTCCTCCTGTCCCGAGCGCTCCAGTCCCGGCCACAACAGTCCTGACCGCTCACTGCGCCTTCCTACGTCAGTCACTGTCCAGTCTCCTCCTGTCCCGAGCGCTCCAGTCCCGGCCACAACAGTCCTGACCGCTCACTGCGCCTTCCTACGTCAGTCACTGTCCAGTCTCCTCCTGTCCGGAGCGCTCCAGTCCCGGCCACAACAGTCCTGACCGCTCACTGCGCCTTCCTACGTCAGTCACTGTCCAGTCTCCTCCTGTCCGGAGCGCTCCAGTCCCGGCCACAACAGTCCTGACTGCTCACTGCGCCTTCCTACGTCAGTCACTGTCCAGTCTCCTCCTGTCCGGAGCGCTCCAGTCCCGGCCACAACAGTCCTGACCGCTCACTGCGCCTTCCTACGTCAGTCACTGTCCTTCCTGAGAAGGTCGAACGGAGATGCAGGCAGTACTGCAGCTTTGTCATTCCGGTTCAGCACGGGATCAGGCCCGTTTCCTCACCGTGTTGTTCCGAACGAATGGAAGTGGGGTTTTCATGCCTCATTGATTCCAATTCTATCTGCCCGCACAAGGGGCACATACCTGCATTGTCCGCCCACACATGTCGTATCAAATAGCCGCTGTCGCATCTGCAAAATTCCAGACATACATCACTGTGAGTGTGAGAAAAACATCTTGCAACACGCCTTTAAACATATTTAAACATCGGGAGTCTGGTTCAACTTGGCTGTCTTCATTTATATTGATCTCTTTTTCAGTTGCAATGCAGGGCAAAGATACAGAGTTACAGGAAAATACAAAATAAATAAATTGTTTTAAAAACACTAAACAGGCAGTTCTCTCTTTACTTACATCCTCTCTGGGTTTGGACATTTCTTCCTGGGCACATCATGATAAAGTTTCCCTGGAATCTCTCAACCCTTTTGATATCTTTCCTGTGGATCGGCGACCAGAGCCCCACATGGTAGCAAATGGATGAAGCAATTAAGACAGACTTCAGAGCTAAAGAAATCATGAGCAGTTTTGTGTGCAGTTATACAACTTGAACGTAACATCACTATTTATGCAACCAGTACTTTGGCTGTATGAACGGCCGTGTGCCAAGATCTTTCCGTACGACCCTCTCTACAGCCTTCTCTAGTAATTATGGAAATGTCTTCTCAGAAGCCTCTGTCCGCGCTGTCATCTCATTTCCCGACATTCTGGGTGTCAGTCCTCCACTGGTCGGTCCTCCCAAAATGCAAAACCTCCAACGTTAAGTGCCTGCTCGGCACAGCACTGTGGGCCGAAGGGCCTGTTTTGTGCTGCAGGTTTTCCATGTCCCTACCTCACGCTTGTCTGCATTAAATTCCACCCGCCACGGTTCCGGCCATGTCTTTCTCCAGCTGGCCCGCTCATGCTGCAAGTTTTGATAACCTGCTTCGCTGTCCACTACGCTCTGAATCCGGGTGTATCTGGACGTTCTGTGAAGCATATTACCAATGAAATCGAAATTCGTATAATCTCGTACGCTTTTCAGTTACTTAGCCTCGACTGACGTCAGGCTTACCAGCCTCCCGTTTCCCGGCTCATTCGTGGAGACTTCCCGGAACATTGGAATAACCTCAGCTATCACCCTACCCCCTTAACCTTGGCATTTGAAATACCTCTGCCATGGCCCCTGCAATTTCCGTACTTGCCTCTCACTAACGCCGAGGTGACACCCTGTCAGGATCCGGAATTTATCTGCCAGGACTTGCCTCAAGTCAGCAAACATCTCCTCACAGAACGTAGAACATTATCGTTCAGCGACAGCCCCCATGGCCCAGAGTGTTGTACCCAACCAGCTAAGTCTCAGCGTTGTTCCTATTCTGTGGTGAGCAGAAGGTATGCAATCATCCCCCATAATCCGTATCGTGCACCACCTCACTATTGTTTTCACCCATATTTGTCCAGGTGTCTGTCTCCCGAGCAAATAGAGTCGCAACAAATCTCTAACACCTTCCCCGCCTGTTTTGGCTCCATCCGTAGCTGACCCTGTGATTGCTACGATTCTTGTCCTTTGCCTTCACCTTGATCTTCATGTGACTCTCGAATCTCCGGGGAATGCCCTTTAACCCGTGTGCCGGGGATAGCTCAAGCCTTCTCTAGCTCTAAATTCTCTCTTAATTGTTTCATGCATTCTCTGCATGTCTCCAGTGGTCCCAACTGGGCATGCGTCCCCTTACTTCTTCTTAACCAGGGCCTTAACATCCCTCGAAAATCCGAATTCGCCAAAACCTTTTGTTCTAACAGGAGCATAACGCACTTTGTACTTCTGTACTTCCAATGTTTCACTGAATTTCTTGGTGTTCACCTGGCGGAGAATCTCACCCGGTCCCTTACCACCAGCTCCATAGCAAAGAAAACCCAGCAGCGTCTCTACTTTCTCCGAAGGCTGAAGAAAGTCCATCTCCTACCCCACATCCTCATCACATTCTACAGGGGTTGTATTGAGAGCATCCTGAGCAGCTGCATCACTGCCCGGTTCGGAAATTGCACCGTCTCGGATCGCAAGACCCTGCAGCGGATAGTGAGGTCAGCTGAGAAGATCATCGGAGTCTCTCTTCCAGCCATCACGGACATTTACACTACACACCACACCGCAAAACAAACAGCATTATGAAGGACCGCATGCACCCCTCATACAAAACTCTTCTCCCTCCTGCCGTCTGGGAAAAGGCTCCGAAGTATTCGGGCTCTCACGGCCAGACTGTGTAGCAGTTTCTTTCCCCAAGCTATCAGACTCCTCAATACCCGAAGCCTGGACTAAAACCATACTGCCCTATTGTCTTGTTTATCATTTATTGTAATGCCTGCACTGTTTTTGCGCACTTTATGCAGTCCAGTGTAGGTCTGCAGTCTAGTATAGCTTTCTCTGTGTTTTTTTATCATGTAGTTCAGTCTAGTTTTTGTACTGTGTCATGTAAACCATAGTCCTGAAAAATGTTGTCTCATTTTTACTATGCAGTGTACCAGCAGTTATGGTCAAAATGACAATGAAAGTTGACTTGACTTGACTTGACTCTTGAAGTTTTCCCGGCTGAGCATCTAAACCCAATCCACACTGGCCTGACCTCTTCTGATTTCAGTCAGGTTTTTGACAAAGTACCGCATGGAAGGCTCATCCAGAAATTTAAGTTGGGGGATTTTAATTAAAAAAAACACCAGAAGGTAAATAAAACGCCATAAGGAGAAATATAAAACATAAAGGAAAGCTAGCCAACAATAACTTCGAGTACTGTGCTCAGTTCTGGACGCCTGACTACAGGAAGGATGTGGAAGAAATAGAAAGGGCGCAGAGGATATTTACAAGGATGTTCCCTGGTTTGGGGAGCATGCCTTACGAAAACAGTTTGAGTGAAGTCGGCCTTTGCTCCTTGGAGCGAAGGAGGATGAGAGGTGACCTGATAGAGGTGTGTAAGATGATGAGAGGCATTGATCGTGTGGATATACAGAGGCTTTTCCCCAGGGCTGAAATGGTTGCCACACGAGGACACAGGTTTAAGGTGCTGGGGAGTAGGTACAGAGGAGATGTCAGGGGTAAGTTTTTTACTCAGAAAGTGGTGAGTGCGTGGAATGGGCTGACGGCGACGGTGGTGGAGACGGATATGATAGGGTCTTTTAAGAGTCTTTTAGTTTGGTACATGGAGCTTACTAAAATAGAGGGTTATGGATAAGCCTAGTAATTTCTAAGGTTGGGACATGTTCGGTACAACTTTGCGGGACGAATGGCCTGTATTGTGCTGTAGATTTTCTACATTTCTGTTTTTTAACAATATTGAGGTGTCTAACAAAAGGTTTTTCAGATCTATTTAACGCCTTCGATAAGACAGATGTTCCACAGTTAATGCTGTAGGGCATTTCATTTTTTAGTTTTGTGTCCAAAGGCGTGTTCTGCTGGAAGTGTTTGGGTTTCAGTTAAATACAAGGGGGCTGTGATATTCTACTTAGGAATGGTGTGTCAGCCAATCAGGTTGGTGGAAAGGGAGAAGAGTCTAGAGAAAGCTGGGCAGAGATCAATTCGTGAGAGACACTGGTAAGACTTTTTTTTTTAGCGGGTGCTGGAGAGAGCGGAAGATCGGGACAGTCTCATTTCTAAGATAATGAGTCTAAAACTGTCCTCAATGCTCCACGTGAGGCTTCACCGGTGTTTTGTTCAGAGTCAACTGTAATATATGCAGCGTCCAATAGGTGGCGCTGTCACCTCAAACAAAATTGCTGACGCAGTTCTGGGCGACGGTCTCACCCCTATTTACTGGGAGGATCTCAAGTGGGTCACGTGACGCACCTGAGACTGACTGAGGGGTGTTTAAGGCCGGCGCCTGCTCTACCAGTTGCTCAGTCTTGGTACTCACACTACCGGTTAGAATCAACTATCACAGACCCACGTCTCATTCCGTCTGAAGTTTTAGGATTTTCTCTGCCTCTCATCCCCTCTCATCCTGGAAAGGCCTGATCTCGGATGACTAAAATGATAACGGGTAATTTCAAAGTAGATGTGCGGGTGATTTTTCTTTCACACGGGGAGCGCTTGGGTGCCGGCAATCCACAAACTGCAGTGGCGGTGGAGGCAATTATAGTAAAGGGCATCGAGATGTTCTCAGAAAGGGATATGCAGGAACGGGGCGGATATGGCTATGCAGGCGGTAGGAATTGGTTTACTGGGGCATCTTATCACCTGTTTGATTCCTGTGCTCTTCTGGTCCATGTTCTGGTTCTGAAATATCCTGTCTGCGGTACATCCAACTGGCAGCTCGTCACATACATGTACCACCCTCTGGGTAAAGAGGTCGCCCCTCGGGTATGCTTTAAAGCTTCAAATTGGGTACAGTTAAACCTCTCACTTTTAGCATACTGCATCTCCTGTGGCTTTGTTGCCCCAGTTGCAGAGAAAGTACTGCGCGCATGCACCTGAACTTTGTCCCAGATGAGCTTCGAAGCCACTGTGAGGTACATACGGCATCGCCTTCAAGGCCTCGATAACTCGAGTTCACCGATTAGTCGAAGCATGTTACGCCTGTCGGGTGCTTTGAGTTATTGTCCTGTATTGGGTTGATCTGAAAAAATTGCTTAATCCAACTTTTTTTGGTAAATAATCTTCAAAAAAATTATAATCGAATGACTTTTTTAAAAAATTTGAAACAATAGCGAGAGCAAGGTGAAAAAACGCAACCAGTTCTAAATTTGGAAAAGAGAATGTTGTATTACTAAGGAAAAGATACTCAGCTGCCAATATGAACGACAACAAAAGTGTTGTTTCAAAAGCATCACAGCGATACTGCGGTTTGAAGTTTGCTGTTTCCCAGTAGATTCATTGGAGACGTTCACTGATGGGTCGAACTGAGGGCATGAAGGATCTGGTGACGTCATTGTCGATGCTTGTTGACGTCTTTGAACCATTTCAAGCTGCCGCTGCCGACTGCGAGCGTGGGTGCAGACTTATGAATTCAATCAAATGCGAATCCGTCAGGATGAGCTCATGATGATTACGCGGCACGATGGCGTAATGGTTGGCGTAACGCTTTACGGTACGGGCGACAGGGGTTCGTTTCCCGACGGAGACTGGAAGGATCACTACTCTCTTCCTGTGACTATGTGGGTTTTCTCCGAGAGCTGCGGTTTCCTTCCACAGTCCGGAGACGTTTCTATCGACGGGCAGATTTGTTCATTGTAAAATGTCCTGTGATTAGGACAGGATTAAACCCTGGGCAGGGAAGGCCGATCACACCGATTACCACTGATTCCCAACCACAGCAAACCCCATATCCCAACTCTCTGCTTTCGATTAGTTGGTTAACTCTCTATCCATGCTAATATATTACCCGCAACTCTCTGCATCTGTATCTTATGGATAAGTCTTTTATGTGGCACGTTCTCGAAAGCCTTCTGGAAATCCAAGTAGATAACATCCATCTGTCCCCCTCTATACACTGCCCTCGTTAAATCCGCAAAGAGCACAAATACGTTTGTCAAACAGGGCCTCTCTTTGCTGAATCCATGCTGCGTCTGTCTGAAGGATCCATTTCTTTCCAGGCGCCTCGCTATTTCTTCTTTCTTGATAGCTTCAAGCATTTTCCCAACCACAGATGTTACACTAACCGGACTATAGCTGCCAGCCGTTTGCTTACATGTTTTTTGAACAGTGGCGTGATATTCGCCGTGACCTGCCCAGAGTCGAGAGAGTTTTTGCACATTATCACCAAAGACTGTAGTAGAACCTCTGCCATTTCTCTCAGTGTCCTGGGATGCGTTCCAGGAGGATCGCGGGCGGGGGGGGGAGGTGTCTATATATCTTTAGGCCAATAAGTTTGCTCAACACTACTTCTTTAGTGATAGCTGTTATATCGAGGTCCTCAACTCCCATCGCACGCATAACATCTCTGCTGGGCCTGTTGGACGTATTCTCCGTCGTGAATACCGACACAAAATAATTATTCAATGGCTCAGCCATTTCCGCATTAGCCAATATCAATTCCCCCTTCCGTTCACATCAGCCGCCCTTTTCCGCTTTATGTTTGTGACACGGACGCGGCAGGAAAACGAACCCAAGCGCAGGACTCGGACGCGGAGGCAGGATCAGGAGGCGGAATCTCCTTTGCGAGTGAAGAATCGGGACCAGGCTGAGCCAGGACCTGGGAGACTTGGTTTCTGGAGAGATACGGGGTCTGAAGACTTGGAGCGAGGTTCCTTTCCCTCTCCCTGAGAGTCGACCGACAATCTAGCAGTGGGTTAACCGGAGCTGTCGGAGTCTTATCCTCTGGTGACTAATGGAAACCAGGTGCTGGTGATTGAGGGGAATTGGGAAAGATTGGGAATCAAGTGCTGGGATTAAGGACCAACTAGGGAGGAAAGGGAAGAGGTGGGAAATGCCAGCCAGGACCATGACAATGCAATTATAAAACATCTTACTATCCCATTTTTATATTTTGTGCTGGTTTGCTTTCATAGCCTATCTTCCCTTTCTTTATGTTGCAGTCTGTGAAGGAAGAGAAGTGGGTGCAGTTACTGTTACAAGAGAGAAGGTGCTCAAAAAGCTGAAAGACCCAAAGGTGCATAAGACATCCGGGTCAGAGGATCTGCAACTTAGGGTTCTGAAATAGGTGGCGCTGGAGATCGTGGTGACGTAATAAATAATCTTTCAAAAGTCATTGGCTCTGGACTGGAAAATTGCAAATGTCACTCAATTAGAACCATAGAACCGCAGAACACAGTACAGGCCCTTCAGCCCTCCATGTTGTGCCGACCCATATAATCCTTTAAAAACGTACTAAACCCACACTACCGCATAACCCTCCATTTTTCTTTCATCCATGTTCCCGTCCAAGAGGCTCTTAAATACCCCTAATGTTTTCGCTTCCACCACCATCCCTGACAAGTCATTCCAGGCACTCGCAACCCTCTGAGTAAAAAAAAAACTTACTGTGCAAAAAGCAGTGTGAGAAGTTATTTAAGAAAGCAGGAAGACAGCAGAAGGGGAATTATAGGCCAGTTATTCTGACCTCCGCGGCTGTGAAGATGTCAGAGTCAATTGTTAAGGATGAGGTGATGGGGTACTTGGTGACACAGGACAAGGCAGTACAACATCAGCATGGTTTCCTTCCGGGAAAATCCTGCCTGACGTTCTTTGAGGAGGTTACAAGTAGGGTAGATAAAGGGGACATAGCACTTGTTGTGTATTTGGAATTTCCGGAGGCCTTTGACAAGCTGCCACACATGAGGCTGCTTAGCAAGTCAGGAGCCCGTGGTGTGACAGAAAAGTTACCAAAATGGTGAGAGCGCTGGCCGATCGGTAGGTGGCAGCGAGTGGTAATAGAAACATCCTTTTCTGGCCGGCTGCCAGTGACCAGGGTTCCGCAGCGGTCGGCGTTGGGACCACTTCATTTTATGCTGTATGTAAGTGATTTAGATGATGGAATAGATGGCTTTGTTGCCAAGTTTGCAGTTGATGCGAAGATTGTTGGGGGGGGCAGGTAATGTTGAGGAAACGGGTCAGATGCAGAAGGACTGAGACAGATTAGGAGAATGGGCAAGAAAAAGGCAAATGAAATGCAATGTTGGGAAATGCACGGTCATACGCTTTGGTGGATGAAATAAATGTGCGGAGTATTTTTTGAACGGGGAGAAATCCAGGAATCTGAGATTCAGAGGGACTTGGGAGTCCTGTGCAGAACACCCTGAAGGTTAACTTGCATGTTGAGTCGGTGTCGAGGGAGGCAAATGCCATGTCAGCATTCGTTTCAAGCGACCTTGAGTACAAGAGCAGGGATGTGATGCTGAGGGTTTAATAAGGCACTGGTGAGGCCTCACCTTGAGTATTCTGAACAGATTTGGGCCCGTCAACCTAGAATAAAATGTGCTGGGTTGGAACGGATCCCGAGGAGGCTCACAGGGACAATTCCGGGAATGAAAGGGTTATCAGACGAGGAATGTTGGATGGCTCTGGGTCTGTCTGTACTCGTGGGAATTCAGAAGGACGAGTGGGGATCTCATTGATACCTTTCGAATTTCGAAAGGCCGAGACAGAGGAGATGTTACCATGGTGAGGGGAGTCTAGGACAAGAGGGCACAGCCTCAGGATAGAGGGGCGCCCTTTCACAACAGAGAAGCGGAGAATTTTCTTCAGCCAAAGAGTGGTCCATTTGTGGGGTTGGTTGCCTCGTGCAGCTGTGGAGATCATTATGTTGGCTCTTGATCTCAGTCCCACGGTTGATGAAGGCCAACACACCTTCTTAACAACGCTCTGAATCTACACGGAGCCTTAACTGTCCTGTGGACAAGGACCTCAAGATCTCTCCTCACCCGCCTCAGTGCCAAGACTCCTACCATTAATACCATATTTTGTCTTCAAATTTGACAGACCAAAAGTGAACCATTTCACACTTACTTCCATTGAACTCCATCTGCCTCTACTCAGCCTAGTTCTGCAGCCTATCGATGCCCTGCTGTAACCTCTGACAACCCTCCAGACCATCCACAACACCTCCAACCTTTGTGTCATTGGCAAACTTACCAACCCACCCTTCTACTTCCTCATCCAGGTCATTAATAAAATTCACAACTGAACACCACTAGTGACCGATCTCCATGCAGAATACGAACCATCTACAACCTTCTTTTATCGGCAGTGGGCAAGCCAATTATGGATCTACAAAGCAATTTTCTCACGGATTCAATGTCCCCTTACTTTCTGAATGAGCCTTGCATAGGGAATCATATCAAATGCCCTACTGAAATCGGTATACACTACATCCACTGCTCTACCTTCATCAATGTGCTTCATCACATCCTCACAAAACTCAGTCAGGCTCGTAAGACATGAACTACCCTTGACAAACCCATGCTGACTATCACTAATCATATTATGTCTCCCCAAATGCTCATAAATCCTGCTTCTCGGGATCTTCAACAACTTCCTCACCAGTGAAGTAAGGCTCATTGCAGAGGGATTTGGGTCCGCTGGAAAAATGGGCTGACAAATGGCAGATGGAGTTTAATGCGGTCAAGTGTGAGGTATTGCACTTTGAAAGGACAAACCATGGTAGACATACAAGGTAAATGATAGGACACTGAGGAGTGCAGTAGAACAGAGGGATCTGGGAATACGGTTACATAATTCCCTAAAAGTGACGTCACAGGTAGATAGGGTCGTAAAGAGAGATTTTGGTACATTGGCCTTTATAAATCAAAGTATAAGATTTGGAATGTTATGGTGAGGTTGTATAAGACATTGGTGAGGCCAGATTTGGAGTATTGTGTGCAGTTTTGGTCACCGAATTACAGGAAGGATATTAATAAGGTTGAAAATTTGCAGAGAAGGTTTACAAGGATGTTGCCGGGACTAGAGAAACTAAGTTACAGAGAAAGGTTGAATAGGTTAGGACTTTATTCCCTGGAGCGTAGTAGAATGAGGGGTGATTTGATGGAGGTGTATAAAATTTTGATGGGTACAGTTAGAGTGAATGCACGCAGGCTTTTTTCACTGAGGCAAGGGCAGAAAAAAACAAGAAGTCTTGGGTTAAGGGTGAAGGGGGAAAGTTTAACGGGAACATTGGGGGGGCTTCTTCACACAGAGAGTGGTGGGAGTGTGGAATGAGCTGCCAGATGAAGTGGTAAATGCGGGCTCACTTTTGACATTTAAGAAAAACTTGGACAGGTTCATAGATGAGAGGGATATGGAGGGATATGGGCCGAGTGCAGGTCAGTGGGACTAGGCAGAAAAATGTTTCGGCACAGCCAAGAAGGGCCGAAGGGCCTGTTTCTGTGCTCTAATGCCCTATGGCTCTATGGTTCTATGGTCTGTAATTTCTTTGATCATCTCTACTCCACTTCTTGAACAAGGAACAACATTTGCAACCCTCCAGTCCTTCAGTACTTCTATCCCTGGTGATGATGCAATGATCATCAGCAATATCCTCCCTCGCTTCCCACAGTAGCTTGGGGTATATCTCGTACGGTCCCGTTGCCGTCTATAACTTAATGCTTCTCAAAAGCTCCAGCACATCCTCTTTCTGAATATCTAAACGCTGATGCGTTATCAGTGCCCCAGCGCTCTGATGAAGGAGACAGAGTCGTGATCACTCCCTCCAAGATGTTCTCCCACCGAGCGATCTGCCGCCTGACCAGGTTCATTTCCCAATACCGTATCAAGTACCGCCTCTCCTCCAGTTGGCCTATCGACATACCGCGTCAGGAAACCTTCCCGAACACATCTAAACACACTGCTGTGAGGAGATGTCAGTCAATACTAGGAAAGTTAAATTCTCCCATCACAACAGCCCTGTTATTATTGCACCGTTCCAGAGCTTGCCTCCCCATTTTTATACAAATAAAAAGCAACCGGTCGGTTTATTGCCTTCTTCCTGTTTCAGACTTCCACCCACAGTGACTCAGTAGACCATCCATCCATGGCTTCCTCCTTTTCTGCAGGCGTGACTCTACCCCTGATTAGAAATGCCACACACCCCAACTCTGTGGCCTACCTCTCTGTTCTTTTTGAAATATCGAAAGCCTGGCACACTCAGCAGCCATTCCTGGCCCTGAGGCACCCTAGTCTCTAAAATGGCCGCAGCGTCATAGCTCCACGTCTTGCTCCTCGCTCTAAGTCCATCCGACTTGTTTCCGATACTCCTTGCATTAAAATAGACAGATCTCAAACCATCTTGCTGAGTACATCTTTGCTCTAACGTCTGCCTATCCTTCCTCACAAGCTCCCAACAAGCCCTCTTGACTTGTCCGCCCATCGCACCATCCTCTGCCTCTCCATTTCGGTTCCCAACCCTTGCAAATCCAGATTGAATCCTCTTTCCCCAATAACATTAGCAAAAATCCCAAATGTTGACACACCTCGGATTCATTGACAGCCCACAGTTGCCACAGAAGAGGTCCAAATGATCCAGAGATCGGAATCCCTGCCCCTTGCTCCAATCCTTCAGCCACGCATTTATCTGCCTCCTGAATCTAGCCCTATACTCACTGTCACGTGGCACTGGCAGCAACCTCGAGATGACCGCCCTTGAGATCCTACTTCTCAACTTCCTACACAACCGCCTGTATTGCGTTTCCAGTGCCCCCTCCCTTTTTCTACCCGAGGACGTTGGTACCGATATGCGCCACAGCCTCTGGCTGCTCCCCCTCCCATTTCAGGATATTGTGGTCGCGTTCAGAAACATCACCAACCTTGCGGAAGCGAAAGGAATCTGGGACCAACACTGAGCCCAGAAGCCCCGATGCGTTCCCAATAGTGGTGGCTAGGAAGAGGAATGGGAAGGTACGGAAGTGTGGGGACCACAGGACTCTGAACAGGCTCACAGTCCCTGACCAAGATACTGTCCCGAGGGTCGAACACGCACTGGGCTGCCTGAGTGGTGTGAAGTGGTTCGGTGTGCCGGACTTGAGGAGTGGATGTTACCAGATCCCCGTGAGTGAGGCCGACAAAGAGAAGGCGGCACTTATCTATGTCCCCTGGGATTCTTCCAGCTCGAAAGGATGCCCCAGGGCATATCGGGATCCCCGGCTGCCTTCGGGAATGCCATAGAGCATAGGTGTCAAACACAAGGCCCGGCGTACAATTATATCCGGCCCGCGAGATCATTTTAGATAGATCTATTATTTTAATTATTAATGGCCCGGCGATATGAAGCGCTGATAACACACAAACTACAGATCCCGTAATGCAGGGCAACAGCTGCCGCTAGGCTACCCGGGAACATTCCCGCGTCAAGCGCCTGTTGCTGTATACAACGCTATTCTGTGTGAGAAGCTTTTCTCAGCGATGGAGATTAACAAAACATCACACAGGTGTCGTCTCACTGATGAACACCTGCAGTCCTTCCTGAGCATCTCCACAACACAGAGCCTCACACCAAACCGAAACGAACCTATTGCCAAGAAAAGATGCCAAGCATCCAGCTCTGGCCAAACGGCATAAGAGCAAAGAAAACTGAGTGTTTTGATTTGTTGTTGTTTTAACTTTTGCTGAAAAGCACAAATTTTATTTATATTTCCAGGGATGTTTTTGCAGCATGCTCATATTTCTAACTTGTATAATACTGACAGGAGATATTTTTATGGAGAGCAAAATATTTAAGTTGTTTAAAGTTTTAGTTTATTTTTTCTGGAATAATATTCCTGTCTGTTTTTATTCATATTTATGTTAAAGAAATGTTTAGTTTCAGTGTGTCCAATAAATGTTTATCCTGCGACCTAAAGTGTGCGTTGAGTTTTGGCCCCATGTGCAATTGAGTTCGACGCCTCTGCGCATAGAGAGAGCTGTGGCGGATATGAACTTGTTTGAGGTGCCGGTCTACCTGGATCATCTCATCGTGCTCGGGTCCACCTTGGAGGAGCGCGGAGCGAGGCGACTGAAGGTGTTCGGCCGACTGACAGCTGAAGCACTAAAACCAGCCCTGGGCAAGTGCGGGTTCTGCCAGGCGCCTGTCAACAGTGTTGGGCACAGAGTCTCACGGGATGAAATAGCCGGAGGCAGAGGCAGCGACCACATGGCCAAGGGCCCGGAATGCGAGCGCTGTGCACTCGTTCCTTGGGTTCTGCGGGCTCTGTGGGAACGATCGGAGGTTGGTGAAGGACTGTTCTAAATTGTGGCACCGTTAGAGTGAGCTTCCCCTGGGGAAGGAAGGTGGGAGGACGAAGGGAGAGGATGATAAAAAATTTCAGACCTTCGGAGCCCTTTGGAGCGGGTTGGGATGCGAAACGTGAAGGGGGCTTTCAGTCGCTGCTTGGGCGGCTGCTGAGAGCGCCTGCGCCGGCTTTTGCCGACCCCCGATGGTCGCGTCCGCTGCGCGCAGACGCGGTGGGGTAGGCGGAGGGGTGGCGCTGTATCAGGATCGGTCCTCGGGGCTGAGACGTCTCGTTTTTCAGCTGGGTCCCGTCACCCTCTGAGCGCAGCTACCCCACGCACGGACTGCAGTTCCTGGCATTGAAATGGGCTGTGGTGGATAAGCTAAGTGGCTGTCGGTATGGAGCCAAGTTTGAGGTGAGGGCGGCCAACAACACATTCACTTGTATCCCACCTTGGCGAAATTGGGTGCACCAGGCCATCGGTGAATGCCGGCGATGACTGCTTATGATTGCAGCATGAAGACCCGCCCGGAGAGTCGGAACATCGATACCGCCGCGTTGTACCGACGGGCGCAGGAACGGCCCGACAGGGAACTGAATTGAACAGAATTGCCTTTGTTACATACAACCTTCATATACATGAGAAGTGGAAATATTTACATTATTCTCCGTCTAAATGTATAGTAATTTACAATAAATAGTGTGTACAACAGGATAGTTAATGCAACATAGAAATAGAATCGCGTCAGAATGAATTAATCAGTCTGATGGCCTGGTGGAAGAAGCTGTCCCGGAGCCTGTTGGTCCTGGCTTTTATGCTGCGGTACCGTTTCCCGGATGGTATCAGCTGGAACAGTTTGTGGTTGGGGTGACTCGGGTCCCCAATGATCCCTCGGGCCCTTTTTACACCCTGTCTCTGTAAATGTCCTGAGTAGTGGGAAGTTCACATCTACAGATGCGCTGGGCTGTCCGCACCACTCTCTGCAGAGTCCTGCGATTGAGGGAAGTACAGTTCCCGTACCGGGCAGTGATGCAGCCAGTCAGGATGCTCTCAATTGTGTCCCCGTAGAAAGTTCTTGGGATTTGGGGCCCCGTATCAAACCTCTTTAAACGTCTGAGTGGAAAGAGGGGCTGTTGTGCCTTTTCACCCCCCAGCCGGTGTGTACAGACCACGTGAGATCCTCGGTGATGTTTATGCCGAGGAAATTAAATCTGTTCACCCTCTCAACCCCAGGTCCATTGATGTCAATAGGGGTCAGCCCGTCTCCATTCCTCCTGTAATCCACAACCAGCTCCTTTGTTCTTGAGACATTGAGGGAGAGGTTGTTTTCTTGACACCCTGTCAGGGTGATGACTTCCTCCCTGTAGGGGAGCTCGTTATTGTCAGAGAGCTGACTTCTACTCCCCAGGCCACCTCGATCTTGTTCGAGATCACGCCAGTCAATGCAGTGTCACCGGCAAACTTAATTGGCAGATTCGAGCTGTGGTTGGCAAAACACAGTCACGGGGGTACAGGGGGTAAAGGAAGGGGCTTAGGAGCACCTCTGCTGAGGGTCAGAGGGGCAAAGGTGAGGGAGCCAACTCTTACCCCCTACGGGAATCTGACGGGAGGTCCAGGATCCAGTGGTTGATTTACTCCCCACGAGTTGTTATAGCTGTGGGGCAGCGGAGGCTTGAGATCAGAGGTTTCCTTCTTCCAGACGAGCTGCCAACCCCGGCTGACGAGCCTCATCTGCCTGAACTAGGATCATGTCATTAAGCAGTGTCATTACAAATAGGACTGGGGCAAGTTGGAAGTTGTGAAGTGATTACGTTTAAAGGTGTATGGAAAATTACACCGCGAACTCTGTTCATTTCTGGACCCAAGACAAATAACTTATCATCCACCATGTTACCGGTCACTTAACCTCTGGACATAGGGGCAGAAGGCAAATTGCCCTCTTAACTCCCCTGGAGGACAATACACTGATAACCACACAAAAGGAATCTCATCACCAGACCTGCATCCTACAATTCTCTACCAAGCTGCTATTAAATCAGCAATTTAAAACTACTGTGAATGAAGTTCACCTTTCATTTACAGTAGTTTTAGTTAAAGAGCACTCTCCATGCTACATAATGATATGCTACTATGACCAACCTGTAGCCAGAACTCGCAAAGTCTTCGACACACCTCCCCAAGGAGCCCCCAGTGCGATGTAGGATTTGATGTACTTGTCTTTCCACTCCTGGGGCAGATGGTTCTAGAAATAGATTGTGTACAGGTTTCCCATACTGTGCACAATCAGAATGACAGGACTACCATATTACTTGTACATGGATTCAATCATTGCCTGCAGATCCTTGAAAAACTGAGCATTTTCATCTGGAGATAAAGAATGAAGAGGATTTCACTGTTGCTGTGGAACAGAAAAATTATTACATTTCCCTCATGTAAGACCCAATAAAAAGATGTATTCTTTAGATTGGTTTAATCTAAAGTGGTCTAGTCTTTAGATTGGTTTTACCCTCTGTTGAGGGTCAGAGGGACAAAGGGGAGGGAGCCGACTCTTACCCACTACGGGAACCTTTCAGGAGGTGCAGGATCCAGTGGCACAAGGCAGGGTCAAAGCCGAGGTCTCTGTGCTTCCTGTTAGGCGTTGAATGCTGAAATGTAGTCCAAGAACAGCATTCTCACATACGCATCCCTCTTCTCCAGACGTGTCAGCAAGGTGCGTAGAGCTGTGGCCATTGCGTCATCTGTTGATCAGTTGTGTCGATAGACGAATTTTAGTGGATCTAGTGCAGATGGCAGTATGGTGCTGATGTACTCCTGAACCGGCCTCTTAAAGGATTTGCTTATTATTGAGGTGAGTGAGACCGGGCGACAGTCGTTCAGTACAAGGTCTGTTTGTACAAGGACAATGGCGGATGGCTTGAAGCAGGAGCGCACTCTACACTGGGAGAGTGAGAGATTAAAAATGTTTGCAAACAGATCTGCCACTGGATTCAGCGATGAGACCTCGTGATTAATGCTGTCGTCCCACTTAAACGTTAAGAAACGTCCATCAGAGTGTTTTAAATACGGTTGACTCCGCGCAGGTGACGTCACACAGGCGCCCCCCCCCACCGGGGTGCCGATGCCGGGATCTGCCTTCACGGACGCGGTGTCTTACGTCACCCACGCCCTGCTGTGTTCGAGCTTGGTCGGCTCAACGGCTGAGCTACTAATCACGTGAACCCCACTGTCAACAGACCGTTCAATATCTGCTCTATTACCATTGGTGCACAGCGATGTCAATCACTGGTTGCACCCAATTACGGAGGGGTAACAGCCGTGAGGGTTCCACCTCGGACACACGTCAAAATGGATTAAAACTCAAAGTAATTTATTTGATGTATTTCCCATTTCCCTTTGAGGGAAGTTGGGGGCATTTCTCAAGCGTCTCCTGTGGCCGGACTCAGATGCATCACTGAGAGGGAGGAGGAGACCGCTCGGCCCATCGGCTTGATGGGGTGGGGAAAAGGCAAATGTGAGATCACCCACTTCTGCAGGAGAAAGAGAAACACTGAGTGTGTTTAAGTGGTGAGGGACTGAGGTTCCGTAGGTAGGAAGGAAGGTTAAAAAGTACATCGTATTTATTGGCATGGTTATTGGGTTTAAGACTGAGAATAGACGGGAAATAGTCAATAGAGCTGAGGTGTGGTTATGGGACGAGAGTTGGGGAGTGAGAGGTGGATCCAGGTGAAGGGGAAAGTGGGACGGTGGAAATTGTGACAAGGATTGGGAGCTGAGTGTTTAAACATAGAAACATGGAAAAACTACGCCACAATACAGGCCCTTCGGCCCACAAAGCTGCGCCGAACATGACCCAACCTTAGAAATTACCAAGGTTACCCATAGCCATCCATTTTCCTAAGCTCCATGTGCCTATCCAAAAGTCTCTTGAAAGACCCTATCGTATCCGCCTCCACCACCTTTGCCGGCAGTCCATTCCACGCACTCACCACTCTCTGTGTTAAAAACTTACCCCTGACATCTCCTCTGTACCCTGTGACCTCTTGTGGCAACTATTTCAGCCCTGGGAAAAAGCCTCTGACTATCTACAAGATCAATGCTTCTCATTATCTTATACACCTCTATCAGGACACCTCTCATCCTCCGTCACTACAAGGAGAAAAGGCCGAGTTAACTCAACCTATTCTCATAAAACATGCTCCCCATGCCTTATGTTGGGGCAACACGGGGCTGCAGAAGATGGAAATTAATTCCATAGAGGATGAAAAAAGAGGTTAGAGAGTATTTGTTATAGAGAGTGCAATGAAGATTCACCAGACTGATCCCTGGAGTGGTGGGTCATCATAAAGAAAGATCAAATGTGATAACCCTTTCATTTAGAGAATCGGGGACTGAGAGGTGAACACATTGAAATGCAGAACATCATTACCGGTTGAACTAGGGATTCCATTCTCTAGAAAAGGGAGTGGACCGTCCGGGACTGAGATGAGGGGAAATGTCTCCACTCCGAGGGTGGTGAATTTCTGTAAATCCCCACCACAGAAGGCGGTGAAGACTCAGTGATCGTCCTCACATAAAACAGAGGCCGGTAGATGTGTGGAGACCAAAGGGATTGAGGAAATGAGGATCGGGCAGAAACATGTGGCTGAGTTGGGAGAGCAGCCGCCATCTTGTTGATGGTCGGAGGGGCTGAATGGCCTCCTCCTGTTGCTTCTCATTTGATGTTTCAGTGTTCCTGTCCAGTGAGCCCAGGGGAATTTGAATAGAAATTAGTGTTTTAAATGAAACCGCACAATTCTTGATTGGGTGTAAATTGTGTGTCGGACCGGGATGGGAATCGAACACTTGACTCGGTGACCTGAGCATAGAGGGAAAGGGACAGGAAGATATAGAGGGGAAAACTAAACATGTAGCTGGTGTAAATATGAAATCACGTGGGGAATGCGGCAGGTGAGTCGGCCAGTGTGTGAGGGGCGAGGAGTCAGCGGTTCAGTTGGGGGACCACCACCCGTCACGTGATCCCGTTTTTATTTTGCACTGATTATGAAATTTAACAATTTAATATGCATATTCTTACTGTCATTCACAGTTGTTAAAATTATTGTAATGTACTACGCCGTACTGCTGCCGTAAAGGTAACTAATTTCATGAGACATGCCAGTGATATTAAGCCTGACTCTGATATTGATATGGGTGATCCACAACCTGATCTCAGTTACCGCAGATGTTAAGCAAGATAAAGAATTGTTTTTGTGGTCCTCAGAAATGGCAACACTTCGGTTAAGTTTCCCTCCGATGCTCGAAAGCAGAAGCTCAGTCTGTCTAATATTTTAACGCAATTAAAATGGGGAATTCGTTTATTATTATCAGGATCTGAGCTGCAGTGAAAATCTTGTCTAACGTACCATCTGCACATATGAATACATTACAACGGTACATTGAGCTGATAGATAACAAAACAGTAACTGTAACAAAGCATCTTGGCTTCAGGCCAAGTGCAGTGCAGATAGACATATGGGGCAAAGACCGGTCGAGTGACATCGTGAGGCCGAGTCCATTTTATCATTCATTTGGCTTCTCACCACAGACAGGAAGCCGTCCTTGAGCCGGGTGGTTCGCGCTTTAAGGCTTTTGTATCTCTTCCCCGATGGGGGAGCGGGTTTGCAGCGAGAATGTCCAGGTTGTGAGGTTCTTTGAGTACATGGCCTGCTTTTCCGAGGGAGGGGAAGTGTAGGAAGAGTCCATGTAGTGGATGCTTGTTTCTCTGATGTTCTCTGCTCTCCAAAGTTCTCTGCGGTTCCGTGCAGTCATGGGCAGAGCAGTAGCCATACGAAGGCGTGAAGTATCGACAAGAAGCTCAGAGACCTCGGCCTTCACCCTGCCTCTAGTGACCGCCCCTCAGGGAGAGTTAGTGGCCTGAGGAGCAGATTGAACAGCTTGATAGTGGGGTGGGGGGGGGGGGGATGTTGTGAGCATTGCCTGTATCGACTGTATTAACCCTGTGTGGGAATGAAGAGTAAACTGATGAATGTGGGCATTACATTTGTGCAACTTTGTTCAGGCCGTCACAAACGTCTAGGATCAGTCAATAGTTGTGCATCATTTGAAGTAAAAAGAGAAAATGCTGGAACCGTTCAGCAGATCGGGCAGCAACTTGGACAGTCCCAGATCTGATACGGGGTCTTCCACAGTTTCTCTTTCCACAAATCCAGTCTGATGCACCGAGTTTCCAGCACTTTACTTTCAATTTTGTTTCAAAAGGATCTTATTCCTGTCAGCGTACAGGAAATGTGACGGCCAATTGAGCTGGGCAAGATCTCATTTAGCAACGAGGTCATGATAAAATGTTTCCGGTTTAGCTGCTGGAGACGATGTAAAAGGTGTCCCCGGCATCGAGTGACCAGGTTTTCCAGCCCGATCACTGGCCCAGTCAGATGATCTTCAGGTTTCTGTTCTGCCATAGGTTGATGTCGGAGGATGTTGTATTTGACCCTTCTATTAACTTTGAAAAGACATGGAGACCATTTATTCAATATTTTCATATGATGTAATTTGACCCTGTTCCAAACCTATTCGTTTTTCCGGTTTTCATTATACATATATTGAGAGGATCGGAGTAGGCGACACTGATGTTGTATTTTTTGTATAGATACTATAAACAGCCCATTATTCATTATATTTTTTTCTTTTTTCTTTTCTTTCTCTTTATTAGTTATTAGGTTGTTAGATTAATTTTTCTTAGGGTTATTTTTTTTTCTTTTTCTCTTTTCTGTCTTTTTTACATATATGTGATATACCTAGTCTTGCTTTCTTTATATGATATATGTATCATTCATGATTTGGGAAGACTTAACTATATTGTAACTATTGCTTATGTATCCTTTCATGTTCAGTTTAAATTTGTAAGTTTGTAATTCCACTATCTATGTATTAATCTTATCATGTTGATATTAATAATAATAAAAAGATTGTAAAAAAAACCCTTTGTTCCCATTCTTTGTTTTCTGCCGATTTGTCAATGCTCCACACGTGCTGGTAACTCCCCTGTAATCCCATGGGCCCTTATCTTGCTAAGCAGCCTCATGTGCGGCACCTTGTCAAAGAACTGAAAATCAAACCCAAGTGCACCTCATCTGCTGCGTCTGCTTTCTGCTCAAAAAAAATTCAGTAGGTTCGTCAGGCAGGATTTTCCTTTCCGGAAACCATGCTGGCTTTGGCCTGTCTGGTCATGTGCCTCCAAGTGCTCCTTAATCCCATCCTGAACAGTCGGTTCCGACAACTTACCAGTGACAGGTTAGCAAGTTTCCTTTCTGCTGCCTCCCACCTTTTGTAAATAGCGGAGTAACATTTGCGATTTTCCGGTCATCCGGTACAATTCCGGAATCCAACGACTCTTGAAAGATTTTCGTTAAGTGCCGCCGGAATCTCTCCAGCTACTTCATAGAAACAGGGAAAGCCTCCAGCACAATACAGACCCTTCGGACCACAAGGCTGTGCCGAACGCGTCCCTACCCTAGAAATTACTAGGCTTACCCATAGCCCTCTATTTTCCGAAGCTCCGTGTACCTATCCAAAAGTCTTTTAAAAGACCCTATCGTATCCGCCTCCACCACCATTGCCGGCAGCCCATTCCACACACTCACCACTCTCTGAGTAAAAAACTTACCTCTGACATCTCCTCTGTACCTACTCCCCAACACATTAAACCCGTGTCCTCTTTTGGCAACTATTTCCGCCCTGGGAAAAAGCCTCTGACGATCCACACGATCAATGCCCCTCATCATCTTATACACCTCTATCAGGTCACCTCTCATCCTCCATTGCTCCGAGGAGAAAAGGCCGAGTTCACTCAAACGATTCTCATAAGACATGCTCCCCAATCCAGGCAACATCCTTGTAAATCTCGTCTGCAACCTTTCTATGGCTTCCACATCCTTCCTGTAGTGAGGCGACCAGAACTGAGCACAGTACTCCAAGTGGGTCTGACCAGGGTCCTATAGAGCTGCAACATTACCTCTCGGCTCCTAAACTCAATCCCACGATTGATGAAGGCCAATACACCGTACGCCTTCTTAACCACAGAGACAACCTGCGCAGCAGCTTTGAGCGTCCTATGGACTCGGATCCCAAGATCCCTCTGATCCTCCACACTGCCAAGAGTCTTACGGTTAATACTATATTCTGCCATCTTATTTGACCTAATAAAATGAACCACCTCACAGTTATCTGGGTTGAACTCCATCGGCCACTTCTCAGCCCAGTTTTTCATCCTAGTAATATCCCGCTGCAACCTCTGACAGCCCTCCACACTATCCACAACACCCCCACCCTTTGTGTCATCAGCAAATTTACTAACCCATCCCTCCACCTCCTCATCCAGGTCATTTATAAAAGTCATGAAGAGTAACGGTCCCAGAACAGATCACTGAGGCACTCCACTGGTGACCGACCTCCATGCAGAATATGACCCGTCTACAACCACTCTTTGCTTTCTGTAGGCAAGCCAGTTCTGGATCCACAAAGCAATGTCCCCTTGGATCCCATGCCTCTTTACGTTCTCACTGAGCCTTGCATGGGGTACCTTAGCAAATGCCTTGCAGAAATCCACATACACTGCATCTACTGCTCTTCCTTCATTAATATGTTTAATTACATACTCAAAAAATTCAATCATGCTCGTAATGCACGACCAGCCCTTGATAGAGCCGTGCTGACAATTCCTAATCATATTATACCTCTTCAAATGTTCATGAATCCTGCTTCTCGGGATCTTCTCCATCAACTTACCAACGACTGAGGTAAGACTCACTGGTCTATAATTTCCTAGTCTATCTCTATTTCCTGTCTTGAATAAAGGAACAGCATTCGCAACTCTCCAATCCTCTGGAACCGCTCCCGTCCATATTAATGATGCAAAGACCATCTCCAGAGGCTCAGAAATCTCCTTCCTCGCCTCCCACAGTAGCCTGGGGTACATCTCATCCGGGCCTGGCGACTTATCCAACTTGATGCTTTCCAAAAGCTCCAGCAGATATTTTTTTTAAATATCTACATGCAAAAGCTTTTCAATCTGCTGCACGTCGTCACTATTATCACCAAGAGCCTTTGTCATTGTGAATACCGAATTAAAGTATTCATTAAGTACCTCTGCTATTTCCTCCGGTTCCATACACACTTTCCCACTGTCACCCTTGATAGGTCCTATACTTTCAGGTCTTATCCTCCTACTCTTCAAATACTTGTAGAATGCCTTGGGGTTTTCCTTAATCCTTGCCGCCAAGGCCTTCTCATGGCCCCTTATGGGTCTCCTAATTTCCTTCTTAAGCTCCTTCCTGTTCGCCTTATAATCTTCTAGATCTGTAACATTACCTAGCTCTCTGAAGCTTTTGTAAGCTTTTCTTTTCTTCTTGACCAGAATTATTACAGCCTTTGTACACCACGGTTCCTGTACCCTACCATAACTTCCCTGTCTCATTGGAACGTACCTATGCAGAACTTCACACAACTATCCCCTGAACGTTTGCCACATTTCTTCCGCACTTTTCCCTGAGAACATCTGTTTCTAATTTAAGCTTCCAATTTCCTGTCTGATAGCCTCATGATTCCCCTTACGCCAATTAAACGCTTTTCTAACTTGTCTCTTCTTATCTCTCTCCAACGTTATGGTAAAGGAGATAGAATTATAATCACTAACTCCAAAATGCTCTCCCACTCAGTGATCTGACACCTAACAAGGTTCATTTCCCAATACTAAATCAGGTACAGCCTCTCCTCTTATAGGTTTGTCTATATATTGTGACAAGACACCTTCCTGAACACACCTAACAAGCTCCACCCTATCTAAACTCCTTGCTCCAGGGAGATGCTAATCTATATTTGGGAAATTAAAATCTCCCATCACGACAACTCTGTTATTATTACACTTCTCCAGGATCTGTTTCCCTATCTGCAGCTCAATATCTCTGTTACTATTGGGCGCCCTATAAAAAACACCCAGTAAAGTTGTTGACCTTCCTGTTCCTAATCTGCAACCACAGCGACTCCGTGGACAATCCCTCCGTCGTGTCCACCTTTTCTGCAGCCGTGACTCTATCTCTGATAAACAGTGTCACGCCCCCACCTCTTTTGCCTCCCTCCCTGTCTATTCTGAAGCATCTAAAACCCGGCACCTGAAGTAGCCATTCCTGATCCTGAGCCATCCAAGTCTCTGTAATGGCCACCACATCATATCCCCAAGTACTGATCCACGCTCTACGCTCATCCGCCTTGCGTTAAAATAGATACATCTCAAACCTTCGGTCTGAGTGCGTCCCTTCTCTATCACCTGCCTATCCTCCCTCACGCGCTGTCTCCTGTCTTTCTCTATTTCAGAGCCAGACGCCTCTCCCCCAGTCTCTTCAGTTTGCCACCTGAGAACACTACTGTCACACACAAACCTTTGATTTCTGTCCAGACAATCAGTCCTCGCATGACCTTCATCCTCCTCCCCCTCACCATCTGCTCTAACACACTGGTTCCCCTCCCCCTGCAAATCTATTTAACCCCCCACCCCCCGGAGCAGCACTAGGTAACCTACCCGCAAGGACGTTAGTCCCCTTCCAGTTCAGGTGCAAACCGTACCGTCGGAACGGGTCCCAACTTCCCTGGAACAAGGCCCAGTTGTCCAGAAACATGAAGCCCTCCCTCCTGCAGCATCTCCTTAGCCACGTACTTAGCTGCATTGTCTTCCCATTTCTAGCCTCACTAGCACGTGGCACGGGGAGAAATCCTGAGATTGCAACCCTGGAGGTCCTGTCCTTCAACTTTGCACCTAACTCCATAAACTCTCTTTGCAGGACTTTCTCCTTCCTCCTCTCCACGTCATTGGTCCCTACATGGACCACAACATCTGGCTGCTCACCCTCCCTCCTGAGAATACTGAGAACTCGATCGGAGATCGAACCTCTTAACTGTCCCCCAACTATCGAATCCCCTATCACTACCGCTCTCCTCTTCTCCTTTCTTCATTTCTGAGCTGAGTGTTCAGTCTCGGTGCCAGAGACGCGACCACTGCAACTTGACCCTGGTACGTCGTCTCCACCAACAATATCCAAAACGGTATACTTATTATCAATGGGAACGGCCACAGGGGTGCTATGCTCATTCTGTCTATTCCCCTTCCCTCTGCTGACTGTCACCCAGCTACCTGCCTCCTGACTTTTAGGGGTGACTATATCTCCCTGAAACTCCTGTCTATTTCTGCCTCTGCCTCACGAATGATCCGAAGTTCATCCAGCTCCAGCTCCAGTTCCCTAACACGGTTTGTCAGGAGCTGCAACTGGATGCACCTTGTGCCGGTGTAGTCATCGGGGACAATTGTCCTCTCCCTGACTTCCTAAATACTGCAACAGGAGCACTCGACCGCCCTAACTGCTGCCTCCATTACCTACTCCGAAGTTAATCAAATTAATTAAAGGCACTTACCTGGCCTTACCTCACAGGGAGCAAACTCGTCCTCAGCCTCTGCTCGCCGAAGCCTCTCGAGCCAGAGCCTCAAAGCTCCACTCCTACCCTGAGCCACTCACACCACTGGCCGCTCCTCTTCAGCTACCCGTCTTTTTATTTGTCCCTGACAATTATCTCACGAGCCCTTCGCTCCTCCTCTTCCTTCTGCAACGGTCACACAGAACCGAAGGGTGCATTGTATCACCCTCAGACTATTCAGACTATTAAGCTTCCTGAGCACTTGCTCAGTCGTAATTTTCACTGCACATAATCCGCTTCCCTGGCATTCTTAAATGTTGGGTGTACTGCAGATGTCTTCCACTTGGCCTCTGATTACAATATCTCCGGCGTCATTTTCCATTGTTCCTACATCTACCCTCAACTCTCTTTTACGCTTTAAATACTGAAAGAAAAACTTTTAGGAGCTTCTTTGATATTAGTGGCCAGGTTCCTTTCATAATTCATCTCTTCTTTCCCAATGAGCTTCTTAGTTTCCTTCTGCCAAGTTTTTAAAATGTTCCCAACACTCTGTCTATCACTAGCTTCGACTTCCTTCTATGGATTCTGCTTTGCTTTTACAATGGCTCTGTCTTCACTTCTCAGCCACGGCAGTGTCCTCTTTCCATTCGAAATTATCCTCCTATTTGGAATATAGCTGTCTTGCACTTCCCTCATTTTTCGCAGAATCTCCAGCCATTGCTGCTCTGCTGTCCTTCCCGCTACTGTCCCTTTCCCGTCAACCTTGGCCGGTTCCCCGCTCATCCCATTGTAATTTGCCTCATTCCACTGAAATAACGATACATTGGAATTCAGTTTCTCCTTCTCAAATTTCAAAGTGAGCTCGATTATACTGAGATCACCGTTCCCTAAGGGTCCCGTAACCTTAAGCTCTCTTATCCCCTCCGGATCATTGCACAACACCCAATGCAACACAGCCGATGCCCCAGTGGGCTCAACAACAAACTGTTCTAAAAAGCCATCCCTTGAACATTCTGCAAACTCTCTTTCGTGGACGAGCCTGGCGTTCCCAATCCACTTTCATGTTAAAATCCCCAACGATTATCATAACATTGCTCTTCTGACATGCTGTTTCCATCCCTTGCTGTAATCTGTAATGCACATCCCGGCTGCTGTTTCGAGGCCTGTATAAAATTGTCATTAGGATCCTTTTACCCTTGCCATTTCTTAATTCAACCCATACAGACTCTACACCATCTGATCCTATGGTATCCCTTTCACATGATTTAATATTATTTCTTATACGCAGGACCACACCACTTCCCTCTGCCTACGAACCTCCTTTTCCGATACACCATACATCCTCGGAGCGATTGCCTACTACTTTCGGGGTGAAAGTTAGGAAGAGAAAAGGGTCAATACCTCTACTGGGTGTTTTGTATAGACCACCCAATAGTAACAAGGACATCGAGGGGCAGACAGGAGGACAGTTTCTGGAAAGGGGTAATAATAACAGGGTCATCGTGTTGCGAGATATTAATTTCCCAGATATCGATTGGCAACTCCCTCGAGCAAGGGGTTTAGATGGGGTGGAGTTTGTTAGGTGTGTTCAGGAAGGTTTCTTGATACAATATGTACAAACGTAGATAAGCCTACAGGAAAAGAGGCTGTTCTTGATCTGGTATTGGGAAATGAACCTGGTCAGGTGTCAGATCTCTCAGTGGGAAAGCATTTTAGAGATAGTGATCACAATTCTATCTCCTTTACCGTAACATTGGAGAGGGATAGGAACAGACAAGTTATGAAAGCGTTCAGTTGGAGTAAGAGGAAGTATGAGTCTATCAGGCAGGACCTTGGAAGCATAAATTGGGAACAGATATTCTCGGGGAAATGGACAGCCGAAATGTGGCGAATGTTCAGGAAGAAGGTACAGGAGCCTCAGGTCCCACACCACCAGGTTCAGGGACAGTTATTACTCCTGTAAACATCAGGAAGGAGGTACAGGAGCCTCAGGTCCCACACCACCAGGTTCAGGGACAGTTATTACTCCTCAATCATCAGGAAGAAGGTACAGGAGCCTCAGGTCCCACACCACCAGGTTCAGGGACAGTTATTACTCCTCAACCATCAGGAAGAAGGTACAGGAGTCTCAGGTCCCACACCACCAGGTTCAGGGACAGTTATTACTCCTCAACCATCAGGAAGGAGGTACAGGAGAATCAGGACCCACACCACCAGGTTTAGGGACAGTTATTACTCCACAGCCATCAGGAAGAAGGTACAGGAGACTTCGGATATCTGCATAGATACTTTCCAAAGAGAGGGAAAGGATGGTAGGGTACAGGATCTGTGGTGTACAAAGTCTGTTGAAAATCTAGTCAAGAAGAAAAGAAAAGTTTACGTAAGGTTCATAAACCTGGTAATAATAGAGATCTGGAATAATACAAGGCTAGCAGGAAACAGCTGAAGAATGAAGTTCGAAGAGCCAGAAGGGGCAATGAAGAAGGCCTTGGCGGTTTGGTTGAAGGAAAACCCCAGGGAATTCTACAAATTTGTGAAGGGCAAAAGGATAAGACGTGAGAGACTAGCACCAATCAAGCGTAACAGTGGAAAAATCTGGCTGGAACCGGAGGAGATTGCAGAGGTAACTAATGAATACTTTCCTTCAGTATTTACTACAGAAAAGGATCTCGACGATTGTAGGGATGACTTGCAGCGGACTGAAAAGCTTGAGCAAATGGATATTAAGAAAGAGTATGTGCTGGAGCATTTGGAAAGCATCAAACTGGGTAAGTCACCGGGACCGGACGAGATTTACCCCAGGCTACTGTGGGAGGCGAGGAAGGAGATTGCTGAGCCTCTGGCGATGGTTATCGCATCGTGAATGGGAGCAGGAGATTCCCGATGATGGGAGGGTTGCGGATATCGTTCTCCTATTCAAGAAATGGAGCAGAGATAGCCCAGGAAATTGATGACTAGTGAGTCTTACTTCCGTGGTTGGTAAGTTGACGGAGAAGATCTTGAGAGGCAGGAGTTATGAACATTTGGTGAGATATAATATGATTGGGAATAGTCAACATTACTTTGTCGAAAGCAGTTCGTGCCTTATGAGACTGACTGAAGTTTTGACATGTGACTAAACTCATGAAGGTAGAGCAATAGATGGATATGGATTTCAGCAAGGCGTTTGATAAGATACCCCATGCAAGGTTTATTAAGAAAGTAAGGAGGCATGGGATCCAAGGGGACTTCGCTTTGTGGATCGAGAACTGGCTTGCCCGCAGAAGACAAAGAGTGGTTGTAGACAGGTCATATTCTGCAGGGAGGTCGGTCACCAGTGGTGGGTCAGGAAACTGTTCTGGGACTCCTGTTCTTCGTGAATTTTATAAATGACCTGGATGAGGAAGTGCAGGGTAGTGTTAGAAAGTTTGCTGATGACACAAAGGTTGGGGGTGTTGTGGATAGTGTGGAGGGCTGTCAGAGGTCGCAGCGGGACATCGATAAGATGCAAAACTGGGCTGAAAGGTGGCAGATGGAGTTCAAATCAAATGTCTGAAGTGGTTCATTCTGGTAGGTCAAATATGATGGCAGAATATAGAATTAATGGTAAGACCCTTGGCAGTGTGGAGGATCAGAGGGATCGAGGTGTCCGAGTCCATAGGACACTCAAAGCTGCTACACAGCTGCTCAAATCTTGACTCTGTGGTTAAGAAGGCAAACGGTGCATTGGCCTTCATCAACCGTGGGACTGAGTTTAGGAGCAGAGAGGAAATGTTTCAACAATAGAGGACCCTGGTCAGACCACATTTGGAGTAGTGTGCTTAATTCTGGTCGCATCAGTACAGGAAGGATGTGGAAACCAGAGTGGGTGCGAAGAAGACTTACAAGGATGTTGTCTGGATTGGGGAGCATGCCTTATGAGAATAGGTTGAGTGAACTCGGCCTTTTCTCTTTGGAGCGACGGAAGATGAGATGTGACCTGATGGAGGCGTATACGATGAGAAGCATTGATCGTGTGGGTAGTCAGATCACAGGGTGGGTAGTCAGATCACAGAGTGGGTAGTCAGATCACAAGGTGGGTAGTCAGATCACAGGGTGAGTAGTCAGATCACAGGGTGAGTAGTCAGATCACAGGGTGGGTAGTCAGAAACAGGGTGGGTAGTCAGAAACAGGGTGGGTAGTCAGATCACAGGGTGAGTAGTCAGATCACAGGGTGAGTAGTCAGATCACAGAGTGGGTAGTCAGAAACAGGGTGGGTAGTCAGATCACAGAGTGGGTAGTCAGATCACAGGGTGGGTAGTCAGATCACAGGGTGGGTAGTCAGATCACAGAGTGAGTAGTCAGATCACAGGGTGGGTAGTCAGAAACAGGGTGGGTAGTCAGAAACAGGGTGGGTAGTCAGATCACAGGGTGGGTAGTCAGAAACAGGGTGGGTAGTCAGAAACAGGGTGGGTAGTCAGAAACAGGGTGGGTAGTCAGATCACAGGGTGAGTAGTCAGATCACAGGGTGGGTAGTCAGATCACAGGGTGGGTAGTCAGATCACAGGGTGGGTAGTCAGAAACAGGGTGGGTAGTCAGATCACAGGGTGAGTAGTCAGATCACAGGGTGGGTAGTCAGAAACAGGGTGGGTAGTCAGATCACAGGGTGGGTAGTCAGAAACAGGGTGGGTAGTCAGAAACAGGGTGGGTAGTCAGATCACAGGGTGGGTAGTCAGAAACAGGGTGGGTAGTCAGATCACAGGGTGAGTAGTCAGATCACAGGGTGGGTAGTCAGAAACAGGGTGGGTAGTCAGATCACAGGGTGAGTAGTCAGATCACAGGGTGGGTAGTCAGATCACAGGGTGGGTAGTCAGATCACAGAGTGGGTAGTCAGATCACAGGGTGAGTAGTCAGAGACAGGGTGAGTAGTCAGATCACAGGGTGGGTAGTCAGATCACAGAGTGGGTAGTCAGATCACAGGGTGGGTAGTCAGATCACAGGGTGGGTAGTCAGATCACAGGGTGAGTAGTCAGATCACAGGGTGAGTAGTCAGATCACAGGGTAGGTAGTCAGATCACAGGGTGAGTAGTCAGATCACAGGGTGGGTAGTCAGATCACAGAGTGGGTAGTCAGATCACAGGGTGAGTAGTCAGATCACAGGGTGGGTAGTCAGATCACAGGGTGGGTAGTCAGATCACAGGGTGGGTAGTCAGATCACAGGGTGAGTAGTCAGATCACAGGGTGGGTAGTCAGATCACAGGGTGGGTAGTCAGAAACAGGGTGGGTAGTCAGATCACAGGGTGAGTAGTCAGATCACAGGGAGGGTAGTCAGATCACAGGGTGAGTAGTCAGATCACAGGGTGGGTAGTCAGATCACAGGGTGAGTAGTCAGATCACAGAGTGGGTAGTCAGAAACAGGGTGGGTAGTCAGAAACAGGGTGGGTAGTCAGATCACAGGGTGGGTAGTCAGATCACAGGGTGGGTAGTCAGAAACAGGGTGAGTAGTCAGATCACAGGGTGGGTAGTCAGAGACAGGGTGGGTAGTCAGATCACAGGGTGGGTAGTCAGATCACAGGGTGAGTAGTCAGATCACAGGGTGAGTAGTCAGATCACAGGGTGGGTAGTCAGAAACAGGGTGAGTAGTCAGATCACAGAGTGGGTAGTCAGATCACAGGGTGAGTAGTCAGATCACAGGGTGGGTAGTCAGATCACAGGGTGGGTAGTCAGATCACAGGGTGGGTAGTCAGATCACAGGGTGGGTAGTCAGAAACAGGGTGGGTAGTCAGATCACAGAGTGAGTAGTCAGAAACAGGGTGGGTAGTCAGATCACAGAGAGAGTAGTCAGATCACAGGGTGGGTAGTCAGATCACAGGGTGGGTAGTCAGATCACAGGGTGGGTAGTCAGAAACAGGGTGAGTAGTCAGATCACAGGGTTAGTAGTCAGATCACAGGGTGGGTAGTCAGATCACAGGGTGGGTAGTCAGATCACAGAGTGGGTAGTCAGATCACAGGGTGGGTAGTCAGATCACAGAGTGAGTAGTCAGATCACAGGGTGGGTAGTCAGATCACAGGGTGGGTAGTCAGATCACAGGGTGGGTAGTCAGAAACAGGGTGAGTAGTCAGATCACAGGGTGGGTAGTCAGATCACAGGGTGGGTAGTCAGATCACAGGGTGGGTAGTCAGATCACAGGGTGGGTAGTCAGAAACAGGGTGGGTAGTCAGATCACAGGGTGGGTAGTCAGATCACAGGGTGGGTAGTCAGAGACAGGGTGAGTAGTCAGAAACAGGGTGGGTAGTCAGATCACAGGGTGGGTAGTCAGATCACAGGGTGGGTAGTCAGAGACAGGGTGAGTAGTGAGAAACAGGGTGGATAGTCAGATCACAGGGTGGGTAGTCAGATCACAGGGTGGGTAGTCAGATCACAGGGTGAGTAGTCAGAAACAGGGTGGGTAGTCAGAAACAGGGTTGGGTAGTCAGATCACAGGGTGAGTAGTCAGAAACAGGGTGGGTAGTCAGAAACAGGGTGAGTAGTCAGATCACAGGGTGAGTAGTCAGAAACAGGGTGGGTAGTCAGATCACAGGGTGGGTAGTCAGAAACAGGGTGGGTAGTCAGAAACAGGGTGGGTAGTCAGATCACAGGGTGGGTAGTCAGATCACAGGGTGGGTAGTGAGATCACAGGGTGAGTAGTCAGAAACAGGGTGGGTAGTCAGAAACAGGGTGAGTAGTCAGATCACAGGGTGGGTAGTCAGATCACAGAGTGGGTAGTCAGATCACAGGGTGAGTAGTCAGATCACAGGGTGGGTAGTCAGATCACAGGGTGAGTAGTCAGATCACAGGGTGGGTAGTCAGATCACAGAGTGGGTAGACAGATCACAGGGTGAGTAGTCAGATCACAGGGTGGGTAGTCAGATCACAGGGTGGGTAGTCAGATCACAGGGTGAGTAGTCAGATCACAGGGTGAGTAGTCAGATCACAGGGTGGGTAGTCAGATCACAGGGTGGGTAGTCAGAAACAGGGTGGGTAGTCAGATCACAGGGTGAGTAGTCAGATCACAGGGAGGGTAGTCAGATCACAGGGTGAGTAGTCAGATCACAGGGTGGGTAGTCAGATCACAGGGTAGTAGTCAGATCACAGAGTCGATAGTCAGAAACAGGGTGGGTAGTCAGAAACAGGGTGGGTAGTCAGATCACAGGGTGGGTAGTCAGATCACAGGGTGGGTAGTCAGATCACAGGGTGAGTAGTCAGATCACAGGGTGGGTAGTCAGATCACAGGGTGGGTAGTCAGATCACAGGGTGGGTAGTCAGAAACAGGGTGGGTAGTCAGATCACAGAGTGAGTAGTCAGAAACAGGGGGGGTAGTCAGATCACAGGGAGAGTAGTCAGATCACAGGGTGGGTAGTCAGATCACAGGGTGGGTAGTCAGATCACAGGGTGGGTAGTCAGAATCAGGGTGAGTAGTCAGATCACAGGGTGAGTAGTCAGATCACAGGGTGGGTAGTCAGATCACAGGGTGGGTAGTCAGATCACAGAGTGGGTAGTCAGATCACAGGGTGGGTAGTCAGATCACAGAGTGAGTAGTCAGATCACAGGGTGGGTAGTCAGATCACAGGGTGGGTAGTCAGATCACAGGGTGGGTAGTCAGAAACAGGGTGAGTAGTCAGATCACAGGGTGGGTAGTCAGATCACAGGGTGGGTAGTCAGATCACAGGGTGGGTAGTCAGAAACCGGGTGGGTAGTCAGATCACAGGGTGGGTAGTCAGATCACAGGGTGGGTAGTCAGAGACAGGGTGAGTAGTCAGAAACAGGGTGGGTAGTCAGATCACAGGGTGGGTAGTCAGATCACAGGGTGGGTAGTCAGGTCACAGGGTGGGTAGTCAGAGACAGGGTGAGTAGTCAGAAACAGGGTGGATAGTCAGATCACAGGGTGGGTAGTCAGATCACAGGGTGGGTAGTCAGATCACAGGGTGAGTAGTCAGAAACAGGGTGGGTAGTCAGAAACAGGGTTGGGTAGTCAGATCACAGGGTGAGTAGTCAGAAACAGGGTGGGTAGTCAGAAACAGGGTGAGTAGTCAGATCACAGGGTGAGTAGTCAGAAACAGGGTGGGTAGTCAGATCACAGGGTGGGTAGTCAGAAACAGGGTGGGTAGTCAGAAACAGGGTGGGTAGTCAGAAACAGGGTGGGTAGTCAGATCACAGGGTGGGTAGTCAGATCACAGGGTGGGTAGTCAGATCACAGGGTGGGTAGTGAGATCACAGGGTGAGTAGTCAGAAACAGGGTGGGTAGTCAGAAACAGGGTGAGTAGTCAGATCACAGGGTGGGTAGTCAGATCACAGAGTGGGTAGTCAGATCACAGGGTGAGTAGTCAGATCACAGGGTGGGTAGTCAGATCACAGGGTGAGTAGTCAGATCACAGGGTGGGTAGTCAGATCACAGAGTGGGTAGTCAGATCACAGGGTGAGTAGTCAGATCACAGGGTGGGTAGTCAGATCACAGGGTGAGTAGTCAGATCACAGAGTGGGTAGTCAGAAACAGGGTGGGTAGTCAGAAACAGGGTGGGTAGTCAGATCACAGGGTGGGTAGTCAGATCACAGGGTGGGTAGTCAGAAACAGGGTGAGTAGTCAGATCACAGGGTGGGTAGTCAGAGACAGGGTGGGTAGTCAGATCACAGGGTGGGTAGTCAGATCACAGGGTGAGTAGTCAGATCACAGGGTGGGTAGTCAGATCACAGGGTGGGTAGTCAGAAACAGGGTGGGTAGTCAGAAACAGGGTGGGTAGTCAGAAACAGGGTGGGTAGTCAGATCACAGGGTGGGTAGTCAGATCACAGGGTGGGTAGTCAGATCACAGGGTGGGTAGTGAGATCACAGGGTGAGTAGTCAGAAACAGGGTGGGTAGTCAGAAACAGGGTGAGTAGTCAGATCACAGGGTGGGTAGTCAGATCACAGAGTGGGTAGTCAGATCACAGGGTGAGTAGTCAGATCACAGGGTGGGTAGTCAGATCACAGGGTGAGTAGTCAGATCACAGGGTGGGTAGTCAGATCACAGAGTGGGTAGTCAGATCACAGGGTGAGTAGTCAGATCACAGGGTGGGTAGTCAGATCACAGGGTGGGTAGTCAGATCACAGGGTGAGTAGTCAGATCACAGGGTGAGTAGTCAGATCACAGGGTGGGTAGTCAGATCACAGGGTGGGTAGTCAGAAACAGGGTGGGTAGTCAGATCACAGGGTGAGTAGTCAGATCACAGGGAGGGTAGTCAGATCACAGGGTGAGTAGTCAGATCACAGGGTGGGTAGTCAGATCACAGGGTGAGTAGTCAGATCACAGAGTGGGTAGTCAGAAACAGGGTGGGTAGTCAGAAACAGGGTGGGTAGTCAGATCACAGGGTGGGTAGTCAGATCACAGGGTGGGTAGTCAGATCACAAGGTGGGTAGTCAGATCACAGGGTGAGTAGTCAGATCACAGGGTGGGTAGTCAGATCACAGGGTGGGTAGTCAGATCACAGGGTGGGTAGTCAGAAACAGGGTGGGTAGTCAGATCACAGAGTGAGTAGTCAGAAACAGGGTGGGTAGTCAGATCACAGGGAGAGTAGTCAGATCACAGGGTGGGTAGTCAGATCACAGGGTGGGTAGTCAGATCACAGGGTGGGTAGTCAGAAACAGGGTGAGTAGTCAGATCACAGGGTGAGTAGTCAGATCACAGGGTGGGTAGTCAGATCACAGGGTGGGTAGTCAGATCACAGAGTGGGTAGTCAGATCACAGGGTGGGTAGTCAGATCACAGAGTGAGTAGTCAGATCACAGGGTGGGTAGTCAGATCACAGGGTGGGTTGTCAGATCACAGGGTGGGTAGTCAGAAACAGGGTGAGTAGTCAGATCACAGGGTGGGTAGTCAGATCACAGGGTGGGTAGTCAGATCACAGGGTGGGTAGTCAGAAACAGGGTGGGTAGTCAGATCACAGGGTGGGTAGTCAGATCACAGGGTGGGTAGTCAGAGACAGGGTGAGTAGTCAGAAACAGGGTGGGTAGTCAGATCACAGGGTGGGTAGTCAGATCACAGGGTGGGTAGTCAGAGACAGGGTGAGTAGTCAGAAACAGGGTGGATAGTCAGATCACAGGGTGGGTAGTCAGATCACAGGGTGGGTAGTCAGATCACAGGGTGGGTAGTCAGATCACAGGGTGAGTAGTCAGAAACAGGGTGGGTAGTCAGAAACAGGGTTGGGTAGTCAGATCACAGGGTGAGTAGTCAGAAACAGGGTGGGTAGTCAGAAACAGGGTGAGTAGTCAGATCACAGGGTGAGTAGTCAGAAACAGGGTGGGTAGTGAGATCACAGGGTGGGTAGTCAGAAACAGGGTGGGTAGTCAGAAACAGGGTGGGTAGTCAGATCACAGGGTGGGTAGTCAGATCACAGGGTGGGTAGTGAGATCACAGGGTGAGTAGTCAGAAACAGGGTGGGTAGTCAGAAACAGGGTGAGTAGTCAGATCACAGGGTGGGTAGTCAGATCACAGAGTGGGTAGTCAGATCACAGGGTGAGTAGTCAGATCACAGTGTGGGTAGTCAGATCACAGGGTGAGTAGTCAGATCACAGGGTGGGTAGTCAGATCACAGAGTGGGTAGTCAGATCACAGGGTGAGTAGTCAGATCACAGGGTGGGTAGTCAGATCACAGGGTGGGTAGTCAGATCACAGGGTGGGTAGTCAGATCACAGGGTGAGTAGTCAGATCACAGGGTGAGTAGTCAGATCACAGGGTGGGTAGTCAGATCACAGGGTGGGTAGTCAGAAACAGGGTGGGTAGTCAGATCACAGGGTGAGTAGTCAGATCACAGGGAGGGTAGTCAGATCACAGGGTGAGTAGTCAGATCACAGGGTGGGTAGTCAGATCACAGGGTGAGTAGTCAGATCACAGAGTGGGTAGTCAGAAACAGGGTGGGTAGTCAGAAACAGGGTGGGTAGTCAGATCACAGGGTGGGTAGTCAGAAACAGGGTGAGTAGTCAGATCACAGGGTGGGTAGTCAGAGACAGGGTGGGTAGTCAGATCACAGGGTGGGTAGTCAGATCACAGGGTGAGTAGTCAGATCACAGGGTGGGTAGTCAGATCACAGGGTGAGTAGTCAGATCACAGGGTGGGTAGTCAGATCACAGGGTGTGTAGTCAGATCACAGGGTGGGTAGTCAGATCACAGGGTGAGTAGTCAGATCACAGGGTGGGTAGTCAGATCACAGAGTGGGTAGTCAGATCACAGGGTGAGTAGTCAGATCACAGGGTGGGTAGTCAGATCACAGGGTGGGTAGTCAGATCACAGGGTGGGTAGTCAGATCACAGGGTGGGTAGTCAGAGACAGGGTGAGTAGTCAGAAACAGGGTGGATAGTCAGATCACAGGGTGGGTAGTCAGATCACAGGGTGGGTAGTCAGATCACAGGGTGAGTAGTCAGAAACAGTGTGGGTAGTCAGAAACAGGGTTGGGTAGTCAGATCACAGGGTGAGTAGTCAGAAACAGGGTGGGTAGTCAGAAACAGGGTGAGTAGTCAGATCACAGGGTGAGTAGTCAGAAACAGGGTGGGTAGTCAGATCACAGGGTGGGTAGTCAGAAACAGGGTGGGTAGTCAGAAACAGGGTGGGTAGTCAGAAACAGGGTGGGTAGTCAGATCACAGGGTGGGTAGTCAGATCACAGGGTGGGTAGTCAGATCACAGGGTGGGTAGTGAGATCACAGGGTGAGTAGTCAGAAACAGGGTGGGTAGTCAGATCACAGGGTGAGTAGTCAGATCACAGGGTGGGTAGTCAGATCACAGAGTGGGTAGTCAGATCACAGGGTGAGTAGTCAGATCACAGGGTGGGTAGTCAGATCACAGGGTGAGTAGTCAGATCACAGGGTGGGTAGTCAGATCACAGAGTGGGTAGTCAGATCACAGGGTGAGTAGTCAGATCACAGGGTGGGTAGTCAGATCACAGGGTGGGTAGTCAGATCACAGGGTGAGTAGTCAGATCACAGGGTGGGTAGTCAGATCACAGGGTGGGTAGTCAGAAACAGGGTGGGTAGTCAGAAACAGGGTGGGTAGTCAGAAACAGGGTGGGTAGTCAGATCACAGGGTGGGTAGTCAGATCACAGGGTGGGTAGTCAGATCACAGGGTGGGTAGTGAGATCACAGGGTGAGTAGTCAGAAACAGGGTGGGTAGTCAGAAACAGGGTGAGTAGTCAGATCACAGGGTGGGTAGTCAGATCACAGAGTGGGTAGTCAGATCACAGGGTGAGTAGTCAGATCACAGGGTGGGTAGTCAGATCACAGGGTGAGTAGTCAGATCACAGGGTGGGTAGTCAGATCACAGAGTGGGTAGTCAGATCACAGGGTGAGTAGTCAGATCACAGGGTGGGTAGTCAGATCACAGGGTGGGTAGTCAGATCACAGGGTGAGTAGTCAGATCACAGGGTGAGTAGTCAGATCACAGGGTGGGTAGTCAGATCACAGGGTGGGTAGTCAGAAACAGGGTGGGTAGTCAGATCACAGGGTGAGTAGTCAGATCACAGGGAGGGTAGTCAGATCACAGGGTGAGTAGTCAGATCACAGGGTGGGTAGTCAGATCACAGGGTGAGTAGTCAGATCACAGAGTGGGTAGTCAGAAACAGGGTGGGTAGTCAGAAACAGGGTGGGTAGTCAGATCACAGGGTGGGTAGTCAGATCACAGGGTGGGTAGTCAGATCACAAGGTGGGTAGTCAGATCACAGGGTGAGTAGTCAGATCACAGGGTGGGTAGTCAGATCACAGGGTGGGTAGTCAGATCACAGGGTGGGTAGTCAGAAACAGGGTGGGTAGTCAGATCACAGAGTGAGTAGTCAGAAACAGGGTGGGTAGTCAGATCACAGGGAGAGTAGTCAGATCACAGGGTGGGTAGTCAGATCACAGGGTGGGTAGTCAGATCACAGGGTGGGTAGTCAGAAACAGGGTGAGTAGTCAGATCACAGGGTGAGTAGTCAGATCACAGGGTGGGTAGTCAGATCACAGGGTGGGTAGTCAGATCACAGAGTGGGTAGTCAGATCACAGGGTGGGTAGTCAGATCACAGAGTGAGTAGTCAGATCACAGGGAGGGTAGTCAGATCACAGGGTGAGTAGTCAGATCACAGGGTGGGTAGTCAGATCACAGGGTGAGTAGTCAGATCACAGAGTGGGTAGTCAGAAACAGGGTGGGTAGTCAGATCACAGGGTGGGTAGTCAGATCACAGGGTGGGTAGTCAGATCACAGGGTGGGTTGTCAGATCACAGGGTGGGTAGTCAGAAACAGGGTGAGTAGTCAGATCACAGGGTGGGTAGTCAGATCACAGGGTGGGTAGTCAGATCACAGGGTGGGTAGTCAGAAACAGGGTGGGTAGTCAGATCACAGGGTGGGTAGTCAGATCACAGGGTGGGTAGTCAGAGACAGGGTGAGTAGTCAGAAACAGGGTGGGTAGTCAGATCACAGGGTGGGTAGTCAGATCACAGGGTGGGTAGTCAGATCACAGGGTGGGTAGTCAGAGACAGGGTGAGTAGTCAGAAACAGGGTGGATAGTCAGATCACAGGGTGGGTAGTCAGATCACAGGGTGGGTAGTCAGATCACAGGGTGGGTAGTCAGATCACAGGGTGAGTAGTCAGAAACAGGGTGGGTAGTCAGAAACAGGGTTAGGTAGTCAGATCACAGGGTGAGTAGTCAGAAACAGGGTGGGTAGTCAGAAACAGGGTGAGTAGTCAGATCACAGGGTGAGTAGTCAGAAACAGGGTGGGTAGTGAGATCACAGGGTGGGTAGTCAGAAACAGGGTGGGTAGTCAGAAACAGGGTGGGTAGTCAGATCACAGGGTGGGTAGTCAGATCACAGGGTGGGTAGTGAGATCACAGGGTGAGTAGTCAGAAACAGGGTGGGTAGTCAGAAACAGGGTGAGTAGTCAGATCACAGGGTGGGTAGTCAGATCACAGAGTGGGTAGTCAGATCACAGGGTGAGTAGTCAGATCACAGGGTGGGTAGTCAGATCACAGGGTGAGTAGTCAGATCACAGGGTGGGTAGTCAGATCACAGAGTGGGTAGTCAGATCACAGGGTGAGTAGTCAGATCACAGGGTGGGTAGTCAGATCACAGGGTGGGTAGTCAGATCACAGGGTGAGTAGTCAGATCACAGGGTGAGTAGTCAGATCACAGGGTGGGTAGTCAGATCACAGAGTGGGTAGTCAGATCACAGGGTGAGTAGTCAGATCACAGGGTGGGTAGTCAGATCACAGGGTGGGTAGTCAGATCACAGGGTGGGTAGTCAGATCACAGGGTGGGTAGTCAGAGACAGGGTGAGTAGTCAGAAACAGGGTGGATAGTCAGATCACAGGGTGGGTAGTCAGATCACAGGGTGGGTAGTCAGATCACAGGGTGAGTAGTCAGAAACAGTGTGGGTAGTCAGAAACAGGGTTGGGTAGTCAGATCACAGGGTGAGTAGTCAGAAACAGGGTGGGTAGTCAGAAACAGGGTGAGTAGTCAGATCACAGGGTGAGTAGTCAGAAACAGGGTGGGTAGTCAGATCACAGGGTGGGTAGTCAGAAACAGGGTGGGTAGTCAGAAACAGGGTGGGTAGTCAGAAACAGGGTGGGTAGTCAGATCACAGGGTGGGTAGTCAGATCACAGGGTGGGTAGTCAGATCACAGGGTGGGTAGTGAGATCACAGGGTGAGTAGTCAGAAACAGGGTGGGTAGTCAGAAACAGGGTGAGTAGTCAAATCACAGGGTGGGTAGTCAGATCACAGGGTGAGTAGTCAGATCACAGGGTGGGTAGTCAGATCACAGGGTGAGTAGTCAGATCACAGGGTGGGTAGTCAGATCACAGAGTGGGTAGTCAGATCACAGGGTGAGTAGTCAGATCACAGGGTGGGTAGTCAGATCACAGGGTGGGTAGTCAGATCACAGGGTGAGTAGTCAGATCACAGGGTGAGTAGTCAGATCACAGGGTGGGTAGTCAGATCACAGGGTGGGTAGTCAGAAACAGGGTGGGTAGTCAGAAACAGGGTGGGTAGTCAGAAACAGGGTGGGTAGTCAGATCACAGGGTGGGTAGTCAGATCAGAGGGTGGGTAGTCAGATCACAGGGTGGGTAGTGAGATCACAGGGTGAGTAGACAGAAACAGGGTGGGTAGTCAGAAACAGGGTGAGTAGTCAGATCACAGGGTGGGTAGTCAGATCACAGAGTGGGTAGTCAGATCACAGGGTGAGTAGTCAGATCACAGGGTGGGTAGTCAGATCACAGGGTGAGTAGTCAGATCACAGGGTGGGTAGTCAGATCACAGAGTGGGTAGTCAGATCACAGGGTGAGTAGTCAGATCACAGGGTGGGTAGTCAGATCACAGGGTGGGTAGTCAGATCACAGGGTGAGTAGTCAGATCACAGGGTGAGTAGTCAGATCACAGGGTGGGTAGTCAGATCACAGGGTGGGTAGTCAGAAACAGGGTGGGTAGTCAGATCACAGGGTGAGTAGTCAGATCACAGGGAGGGTAGTCAGATCACAGGGTGAGTAGTCAGGTCACAGGGTGGGTAGTCAGATCACAGGGTGAGTAGTCAGATCACAGAGTGGGTAGTCAGAAACAGGGTGGGTAGTCAGAAACAGGGTGGGTAGTCAGATCACAGGGTGGGTAGTCAGATCACAGGGTGGGTAGTCAGATCACAAGGTGGGTAGTCAGATCACAGGGTGAGTAGTCAGATCACAGGGTGGGTAGTCAGATCACAGGGTGGGTAGTCAGATCACAGGGTGGGTAGTCAGAAACAGGGTGGGTAGTCAGATCACAGAGTGAGTAGTCAGAAACAGGGTGGGTAGTCAGATCACAGGGAGAGTAGTCAGATCACAGGGTGGGTAGTCAGATCACAGGGTGGGTAGTCAGATCACAGGGTGGGTAGTCAGAAACAGGGTGAGTAGTCAGATCACAGGGTGAGTAGTCAGATCACAGGGTGGGTAGTCAGATCACAGGGTGGGTAGTCAGATCACAGAGTGGGTAGTCAGATCACAGGGTGGGTAGTCAGATCACAGAGTGAGTAGTCAGATCACAGGGAGGGTAGTCAGATCACAGGGTGAGTAGTCAGATCACAGGGTGGGTAGTCAGATCACAGGGTGAGTAGTCAGATCACAGAGTGGGTAGTCAGAAACAGGGTGGGTAGTCAGAAACAGGGTGGGTAGTCAGATCACAGGGTGGGTAGTCAGATCACAGGGTGGGTAGTCAGATCACAGGGTGGGTTGTCAGATCACAGGGTGGGTAGTCAGAAACAGGGTGAGTAGTCAGATCACAGGGTGGGTAGTCAGATCACAGGGTGGGTAGTCAGATCACAGGGTGGGTAGTCAGAAACAGGGTGGGTAGTCAGATCACAGGGTGGGTAGTCAGATCACAGGGTGGGTAGTCAGAGACAGGGTGAGTAGTCAGAAACAGGGTGGGTAGTCAGATCACAGGGTGGGTAGTCAGATCACAGGGTGGGTAGTCAGATCACAGGGTGGGTAGTCAGAGACAGGGTGAGTAGTCAGAAACAGGGTGGATAGTCAGATCACAGGGTGGGTAGTCAGATCACAGGGTGGGTAGTCAGATCACAGGGTGGGTAGTCAGATCACAGGGTGAGTAGTCAGAAACAGGGTGGGTAGTCAGAAACAGGGTTGGGTAGTCAGATCACAGGGTGAGTAGTCAGAAACAGGGTGGGTAGTCAGAAACAGGGTGAGTAGTCAGATCACAGGGTGAGTAGTCAGAAACAGGGTGGGTAGTGAGATCACAGGGTGGGTAGTCAGAAACAGGGTGGGTAGTCAGAAACAGGGTGGGTAGTCAGAAACAGGGTGGGTAGTCAGATCACAGGGTGGGTAGTCAGATCACAGGGTGGGTAGTGAGATCACAGGGTGAGTAGTCAGAAACAGGGTGGGTAGTCAGAAACAGGGTGAGTAGTCAGATCACAGGGTGGGTAGTCAGATCACAGAGTGGGTAGTCAGATCACAGGGTGAGTAGTCAGATCACAGGGTGGGTAGTCAGATCACAGGGTGAGTAGTCAGATCACAGGGTGGGTAGTCAGATCACAGAGTGGGTAGTCAGATCACAGGGTGAGTAGTCAGATCACAGGGTGGGTAGTCAGATCACAGGGTGGGTAGTCAGATCACAGGGTGAGTAGTCAGATCACAGGGTGAGTAGTCAGATCACAGGGTGGGTAGTCAGATCACAGGGTGGGTAGTCAGAAACAGGGTGGGTAGTCAGATCACAGGGTGAGTAGTCAGATCACAGGGAGGGTAGTCAGATCACAGGGTGAGTAGTCAGATCACAGCGTGGGTAGTCAGATCACAGGGTGAGTAGTCAGATCACAGAGTGGGTAGTCAGAAACAGGGTGGGTAGTCAGAAACAGGGTGGGTAGTCAGATCACAGGGTGGGTAGTCAGAAACAGGGTGAGTAGTCAGATCACAGGGTGGGTAGTCAGAGACAGGGTGGGTAGTCAGATCACAGGGTGGGTAGTCAGATCACAGGGTGAGTAGTCAGATCACAGGGTGGGTAGTCAGATCACAGGGTGAGTAGTCAGATCACAGGGTGGGTAGTCAGATCACAGGGTGAGTAGTCAGATCACAGGGTGGGTAGTCAGATCACAGGGTGAGTAGTCAGATCACAGGGTGGGTAGTCAGATCACAGAGTGGGTAGTCAGATCACAGGGTGAGTAGTCAGATCACAGGGTGGGTAGTCAGATCACAGGGTGGGTAGTCAGATCACAGGGTGAGTAGTCAGATCACAGGGTGAGTAGTCAGATCACAGGGTGGGTAGTCAGAAACAGGGTGGGTAGTCAGATCACTGGGTGAGTAGTCAGATCACAGGGAGGGTAGTCAGATCACAGGGTGAGTAGTCAGATCACAGGGTGGGTAGTCAGATCACAGGGTGAGTAGTCAGATCACAGAGTGGGTAGTCAGAAACAGGGTGGGTAGTCAGAAACAGGGTGGGTAGTCAGATCACAGGGTGGGTAGTCAGATCACAGGGTGGGTAGTCAGAAACAGGGTGAGTAGTCAGATCACAGGGTGGGTAGTCAGATCACAGGGTGAGTAGTCAGATCACAGGGTGGGTAGTCAGAGACAGGGTGGGTAGTCAGATCACAGAGTGGGTAGTCAGATCACAGGGTGAGTAGTCAGATCACAGGGTGAGTAGTCAGATCACAGGGTGGGTAGTCAGAAACAGGGTGAGTAGTCAGATCACAGAGTGGGTAGTCAGATCACAGGGTGAGTAGTCAGATCACAGTGTGGGTAGTCAGATCACAGGGTGGGTAGTCAGATCACAGGGTGGGTAGTCAGATCACAGGGTGAGTAGTCAGATCACAGGGTGGGTAGTCAGATCACAGGGTGGGTAGTCAGATCACAGGGTGGGTAGTCAGAAACAGGGTGGGTAGTCAGATCACAGAGTGAGTAGTCAGAAACAGGGTGGGTAGTCAGATCACAGGGAGAGTAGTCAGATCACAGGGTGGGTAGTCAGATCACAGGGTGGGTAGTCAGATCACAGGGTGGGTAGTCAGAAACAGGGTGAGTAGTCAGATCACAGGGTGAGTAGTCAGATCACAGGGTGGGTAGTCAGATCACAGAGTGGGTAGTCAGATCACAGGGTGGGTAGTCAGATCACAGAGTGAGTAGTCAGATCACAGGGTGGGTAGTCAGATCACAGGGTGGGTAGTCAGATCACAGGGTGGGTAGTCAGAAACAGGGTGAGTAGTCAGATCACAGGGTGGGTAGTCAGATCACAGGGTGGGTAGTCAGATCACAGGGTGGGTAGTCAGAAACAGGGTGGGTAGTCAGATCACAGGGTGGGTAGTCAGATCACAGGGTGGGTAGTCAGAGACAGGGTGAGTAGTCAGAAACAGGGTGGGTAGTCAGATCACAGGGTGGGTAGTCAGATCACAGGGTGGGTAGTCAGATCACAGGGTGGGTAGTCAGAGACAGGGTGAGTAGTCAGAAACAGGGTGGATAGTCAGATCACAGGGTGGGTAGTCAGATCACAGGGTGGGTAGTCAGATCACAGGGTGGGTAGTCAGATCACAGGGTGAGTAGTCAGAAACAGGGTGGGTAGTCAGAAACAGGGTTGGGTAGTCAGATCACAGGGTGAGTAGTCAGAAACAGGGTGGGTAGTCAGAAACAGGGTGAGTAGTCAGATCACAGGGTGAGTAGTCAGAAACAGGGTGGGTAGTCAGATCACAGGGTGGGTAGTCAGAAACAGGGTGGGTAGTCAGAAACAGGGTGGGTAGTCAGATCACAGGGTGGGTAGTCAGATCACAGGGTGGGTAGTCAGATCACAGGGTGGGTAGTGAGATCACAGGGTGAGTAGTCAGAAACAGGGTGGGTAGTCAGAAACAGGGTGAGTAGTCAGATCACAGGGTGGGTAGTCAGATCACAGAGTGGGTAGTCAGATCACAGGGTGAGTAGTCAGATCACAGGGTGGGTAGTCAGATCACAGGGTGAGTAGTCAGATCACAGGGTGGGTAGTCAGATCACAGAGTGGGTAGTCAGATCACAGGGTGAGTAGTCAGATCACAGGGTGGGTAGTCAGCTCACAGGGTGGGTAGTCAGATCACAGGGTGGGTAGTCAGATCACAGGGTGAGTAGTCAGATCACGGTGAGTAGTCAGATCACAGGGTGGGTAGTCAGATCACAGGGTGGGTAGTCAGAAACAGGGTGGGTAGTCAGATCACAGGGTGAGTAGTCAGATCACAGGGATGGTAGTCAGATCACAGGGTGAGTAGTCAGATCACAGGGTGGGTAGTCAGATCACAGGGTGAGTAATCAGATCACAGAGTGGGTAGTCAGAAACAGGGTGGGTAGTCAGAAACAGGGTGGGTAGTCAGATCACAGGGTGGGTAGTCAGATCACAGGGTGGGTAGTCAGATCACAGGGTGGGTAGTCAGATCACAGGGTGAGTAGTCAGATCACAGGGTGGGTAGTCAGATCACAGGGTGGGTAGTCAGATCACAGGGTGGGTAGTCAGAAACAGGGTGGGTAGTCAGATCACAGAGTGAGTAGTCAGAAACAGGGTGGGTAGTCAGATCACAGGGAGAGTAGTCAGATCACAGGGTGGGTAGTCAGATCACAGGGTGGGCAGTCAGATCACAGGGTGGGTAGTCAGAAACAGGGTGAGTAGTCAGATCACAGGGTGAGTAGTCAGATCACAGGGTGGGTAGTCAGATCACAGGGTGGGTAGTCAGATCACAGAGTGGGTAGTCAGATCACAGGGTGGGTAGTCAGATCACAGAGTGAGTAGTCAGATCACAGGGCGGGTAGTCAGATCACAGGGTGGGTAGTCAGATCACAGGGTGGGTAGTCAGAAACAGGGTGAGTAGTCAGATCACAGGGTGGGTAGTCAGATCACAGGGTGGGTAGTCAGATCACAGGGTGGGTAGTCAGAAACAGGGTGGGTAGTCAGATCACAGGGTGGGTAGTCAGATCACAGGGTGGGTAGTCAGAGACAGGGTGAGTAGTCAGAAACAGGGTGGGTAGTCAGATCACAGGGTGGGTAGTCAGATCACAGGGTGGGTAGTCAGATCACAGGGTGGGTAGTCAGAGACAGGGTGAGTAGTCAGAAACAGGGTGGATAGTCAGATCACAGGGTGGGTAGTCAGATCACAGGGTGGGTAGTCAGATCACAGGGTGAGTAGTCAGAAACAGGGTGGGTAGTCAGAAACAGGGTTGGGTAGTCAGATCACAGGGTGAGTAGTCAGAAACAGGGTGGGTAGTCAGAAACAGGGTGGGTAGTCAGATCACAGGGTGAGTAGTCAGAAACAGGGTGGGTAGTCAGATCACAGGGTGGGTAGTCAGAAACAGGGTGGGTAGTCAGAAACAGGGTGGGTAGTCAGATCACAGGGTGGGTAGTCAGATCACAGGGTGGGTAGTCAGATCACAGGGTGGGTAGTGAGATCACAGGGTGAGTAGTCAGAAACAGGGTGGGTAGTCAGAAACAGGGTGAGTAGTCAGATCACAGGGTGGGTAGTCAGATCACAGAGTGGGTAGTCAGATCACAGGGTGAGTAGTCAGATCACAGGGTGGGTAGTCAGATCACAGGGTGAGTAGTCAGATCACAGGGTGGGTAGTCAGATCACAGAGTGGGTAGTCAGATCACAGGGTGAGTAGTCAGATCACAGGGTGGGTAGTCAGATCACAGGGTGGGTAGTCAGATCACAGGGTGAGTAGTCAGATCACAGGGTGAGTAGTCAGATCACAGGGTGGGTAGTCAGATCACAGGGTGGGTAGTCAGAAACAGGGTGGGTAGTCAGATCACAGGGTGAGTAGTCAGATCACAGGGAGGGTAGTCAGATCACAGGGTGAGTAGTCAGATCACAGGGTGGGTAGTCAGATCACAGGGTGAGTAGTCAGATCACAGAGTGGGTAGTCAGAAACAGGGTGGGTAGTCAGAAACAGGGTGGGTAGTCAGATCACAGGGTGGGTAGTCAGATCACAGGGTGGGTAGTCAGAAACAGGGTGAGTAGTCAGATCACAGGGTGGGTAGTCAGAGACAGGGTGGGTAGTCAGATCACAGGGTGGGTAGTCAGATCACAGGGTGAGTAGTCAGATCACAGGGTGAGTAGTCAGATCACAGGGTGGGTAGTCAGAAACAGGGTGAGTAGTCAGATCACAGAGTGGGTAGTCAGATCACAGGGTGAGTAGTCAGATCACAGGGTGGGTAGTCAGATCACAGGGTGGGTAGTCAGATCACAGGGTGAGTAGTCAGATCACAGGGTGGGTAGTCAGATCACAGGGTGGGTAGTCAGATCACAGGGTGGGTAGTCAGATCACAGGGTGGGTAGTCAGAAACAGGGTGGGTAGTCAGATCACAGAGTGAGTAGTCAGAAACAGGGTGGGTAGTCAGATCACAGGGAGAGTAGTCAGATCACAGGGTGGGTAGTCAGATCACAGGGTGGGTAGTCAGATCACAGGGTGGGTAGTCAGAAACAGGGTGAGTAGTCAGATCACAGGGTGAGTAGTCAGATCACAGGGTGGGTAGTCAGATCACAGGGTGGGTAGTCAGATCACAGAGTGGGTAGTCAGATCACAGGGTGGGTAGTCAGATCACAGAGTGAGTAGTCAGATCACAGGGTGGGTAGTCAGATCACAGGGTGGGTAGTCAGATCACAGGGTGGGTAGTCAGAAACAGGGTGAGTAGTCAGATCACAGGGTGGGTAGTCAGATCACAGGGTGGGTAGTCAGATCACAGGGTGGGTAGTCAGAAACAGGGTGGGTAGTCAGATCACAGGGTGGGTAGTCAGATCACAGGGTGGGTAGTCAGAGACAGGGTGAGTAGTCAGAAACAGGGTGGGTAGTCAGATCACAGGGTGGGTAGTCAGATCACAGGGTGGGTAGTCAGATCACAGGGTGGGTAGTCAGAGACAGGGTGAGTAGTCAGAAACAGGGTGGATAGTCAGATCACAGGGTGGGTAGTCAGATCACAGGGTGGGTAGTCAGATCACAAGGTGGGTAGTCAGATCACAGGGTGAGTAGTCAGAAACAGGGTGGGTAGTCAGAAACAGGGTGAGTAGTCAGATCACAGGGTGGGTAGTCAGATCACAGAGTGGGTAGTCAGATCACAGGGTGAGTAGTCAGATCACAGGGTGGGTAGTCAGATCACAGGGTGAGTAGTCAGATCACAGGGTGGGTAGTCAGATCACAGAGTGGGTAGTCAGATCACAGGGTGAGTAGTCAGATCACAGGGTGGGTAGTCAGATCACAGGGTGGGTAGTCAGATCACAGGGTGAGTAGTCAGATCACAGGGTGAGTAGTCAGATCACAGGGTGGGTAGTCAGATCACAGGGTGGGTAGTCAGAAACAGGGTGGGTAGTCAGATCACAGGGTGAGTAGTCAGATCACAGGGAGGGTAGTCAGATCACAGGGTGAGTAGTCAGATCACAGGGTGGGTAGTCAGATCACAGGGTGAGTAGTCAGATCACAGAGTGGGTAGTCAGAAACAGGGTGGGTAGTCAGAAACAGGGTGGGTAGTCAGATCACAGGGTGGGTAGTCAGATCACAGGGTGGGTAGTCAGAAACAGGGTGAGTAGTCAGATCACAGGGTGGGTAGTCAGAGACAGGGTGGGTAGTCAGATCACAGGGTGGGTAGTCAGATCACAGGGTGAGTAGTCAGATCACAGGGTGAGTAGTCAGATCACAGGGTGGGTAGTCAGAAACAGGGTGAGTAGTCAGATCACAGAGTGGGTAGTCAGATCACAGGGTGAGTAGTCAGATCACAGGGTGAGTAGTCAGATCACAGGGTGGGTAGTCAGATCACAGGGTGGGTAGTCAGATCACAGGGTGAGTAGTCAGATCACAGGGTGGGTAGTCAGATCACAGGGTGGGTAGTCAGATCACAGGGTGGGTAGTCAGAAACAGGGTGGGTAGTCAGATCACAGAGTGAGTAGTCAGAAACAGGGTGGGTAGTCAGATCACAGGGAGAGTAGTCAGATCACAGGGTGGGTAGTCAGATCACAGGGTGGGTAGTCAGATCACAGGGTGGGTAGTCAGAAACAGGGTGAGTAGTCAGATCACAGGGTGAGTAGTCAGATCACAGGGTGGGTAGTCAGATCACAGGGTGGGTAGTCAGATCACAGAGTGGGTAGTCAGATCACAGGGTGGGTAGTCAGATCACAGAGTGAGTAGTCAGATCACAGTGTGGGTAGTCAGATCACAGGGTGGGTAGTCAGATCACAGGGTGGGTAGTCAGAAACAGGGTGAGTAGTCAGATCACAGGGTGGGTAGTCAGATCACAGGGTGGGTAGTCAGATCACAGGGTGGGTAGTCAGAAACAGGGTGGGTAGTCAGATCACAGGGTGGGTAGTCAGATCACAGGGTCGGTAGTCAGAGACAGGGTGAGTAGTCAGAAACAGGGTGGGTAGTCAGATCACAGGGTGGGTAGTCAGATCACAGGGTGGGTAGTCAGATCACAGGGTGGGTAGTCAGAGACAGGGTGAGTAGTCAGAAACAGGGTGGATAGTCAGATCACAGGGTGGGTAGTCAGATCACAGGGTGGGTAGTCAGATCACAGGGTGAGTAGTCAGAAACAGGGTGGGTAGTCAGAAACAGGGTTGGGTAGTCAGATCACAGGGTGAGTAGTCAGAAACAGGGTGGGTAGTCAGAAACAGGGTGAGTAGTCAGATCACAGGGTGAGTAGTCAGAAACAGGGTGGGTAGTCAGATCACAGGGTGGGTAATCAGAAACAGGGTGGGTAGTCAGAAACAGGGTGGGTAGTCAGATCACAGGGTGGGTAGTCAGATCACAGGGTGGGTAGTGAGATCACAGGGTGAGTAGTCAGAAACAGGGTGGGTAGTCAGAAACAGGGTGAGTAGTCAGATCACAGGGTGGGTAGTCAGATCACAGGGTGGGTAGTCAGATCACAGGGTGGGTAGTCAGAAACAGGGTGGGTAGTCAGATCACAGGGTGGGTAGTCAGATCACAGGGTGGGTAGTCAGAAACAGGGTGGGTAGTCAGATCACAGGGTGGGTAGTCAGATCACAGGGTGGGTAGTCAGAAACAGGGTGAGTAGTCAGATCACAGGGTGGGTAGTCAGATCACAGGGTGGGTAGTCAGAAACAGGGTGAGTAGTCAAATCACAGGGTGGGTAGTCAGATCACAGGGTGGGTAGTCAGAAACAGGGTGAGTAGTCAGATCACAGGGTGGGTAGTCAGATCACAGGGTGGGTAGTCAGATCACAGGGTGGGTAGTCAGATCACAGGGTGAGAAGTCAGATCACAGGGTGGGTAGTCAGATCACAGGGTGGGTAGTCAGATCACAGGGTGGGTAGTCAGAAACAGGGTGAGTAGTCAGATCACAGGGTGGGTAGTCAGATCACAGGGTGGGTAGTCAGATCACAGAGTGGGTAGTCAGATCACAGGGTGGGTAGTCAGAAACAGGGTGGGTAGTCAGAAACAGGGTGGGTAGTCAGATCACAGGGTGAGTAGTCAGAAACAGGGTGAGTAGTCAGATCACAGGGTGGGTAGTCAGATCATAGGGTGGGTAGTCAGAAACAGGCTGGGTAGTCAGAAACAGGGTGGGTAGTCAGATCACAGGGTGGGTAGTCAGATCACAGGGTGGGTAGTCAGATCACAGGGTGGGTAGTCAGAGACAGGGTGAGTAGTCAGAAACAGGGTGGATAGTCAGATCACAGGGTGGGTAGTCAGATCACAGGGTGGGTAGTCAGATCACAGGGTGAGTAGTCAGATCACAGGGTGGGTAGTCAGAAACAGGGTGGGTAGTCAGATCACAGGGTGAGTAGTCAGATCACAGGGTGGGTAGTCAGATCACAGGGTGGGTAGTCAGAAACAGGGTGGGTAGACAGATCACAGGGTGGGTAGTCAGATCACAGGGTGGGTAGTCAGAGACAGGGTGAGTAGTCAGAAACAGGGTGGGTAGTCAGATCACAGGGTGGGTAGTCAGATCACAGGGTGGGTAGTCAGATCACAGGGTGGGTAGTCAGAGACAGGGTGAGTAGTCAGAAACAGGGTGGATAGTCAGATCACAGGGTGGGTAGTCAGATCACAGGGTGGGTAGTCAGATCACAGGGTGAGTAGTCAGAAACAGGGTGGGTAGTCAGAAACAGGGTGAGTAGTCAGATCACAGGGTGGGTAGTCAGATCACAGAGTGGGTAGTCAGATCACAGGGTGAGTAGTCAGATCACAGGGTGGGTAGTCAGATCACAGGGTGAGTAGTCAGATCACAGGGTGGGTAGTCAGATCACAGAGTGGGTAGTCAGATCACAGGGTGAGTAGTCAGATCACAGGGTGGGTAGTCAGATCACAGGGTGGGTAGTCAGATCACAGGGTGAGTAGTCAGATCACAGGGTGAGTAGTCAGATCACAGGGTGGGTAGTCAGATCACAGGGTGGGTAGTCAGAAACAGGGTGGGTAGTCAGATCACAGGGTGAGTAGTCAGATCACAGGGAGGGTAGTCAGATCACAGGGTGAGTAGTCAGATCACAGGGTGGGTAGTCAGATCACAGGGTGAGTAGTCAGATCACAGAGTGGGTAGTCAGAAACAGGGTGGGTAGTCAGAAACAGGGTGGGTAGTCAGATCACAGGGTGGGTAGTCAGATCACAGGGTGGGTAGTCAGAAACAGGGTGAGTAGTCAGATCACAGGGTGGGTAGTCAGAGACAGGGTGGGTAGTCAGATCACAGGGTGGGTAGTCAGATCACAGGGTGAGTAGTCAGATCACAGGGTGAGTAGTCAGATCACAGGGTGGGTAGTCAGAAACAGGGTGAGTAGTCAGATCACAGAGTGGGTAGTCAGATCACAGGGTGAGTAGTCAGATCACAGGGTGAGTAGTCAGATCACAGGGTGGGTAGTCAGATCACAGGGTGGGTAGTCAGATCACAGGGTGAGTAGTCAGATCACAGGGTGGGTAGTCAGATCACAGGGTGGGTAGTCAGATCACAGGGTGGGTAGTCAGAAACAGGGTGGGTAGTCAGATCACAGAGTGAGTAGTCAGAAACAGGGTGGGTAGTCAGATCACAGGGAGAGTAGTCAGATCACAGGGTGGGTAGTCAGATCACAGGGTGGGTAGTCAGATCACAGGGTGGGTAGTCAGAAACAGGGTGAGTAGTCAGATCACAGGGTGAGTAGTCAGATCACAGGGTGGGTAGTCAGATCACAGGGTGGGTAGTCAGATCACAGAGTGGGTAGTCAGATCACAGGGTGGGTAGTCAGATCACAGAGTGAGTAGTCAGATCACAGGGTGGGTAGTCAGATCACAGGGTGGGTAGTCAGATCACAGGGTGGGTAGTCAGAAACAGGGTGAGTAGTCAGATCACAGGGTGGGTAGTCAGATCACAGGGTGGGTAGTCAGATCACAGGGTGGGTAGTCAGAAACAGGGTGGGTAGTCAGATCACAGGGTGGGTAGTCAGATCACAGGGTGGGTAGTCAGAGACAGGGTGAGTAGTCAGAAACAGGGTGGGTAGTCAGATCACAGGGTGGGTAGTCAGATCACAGGGTGGGTAGTCAGATCACAGGGTGGGTAGTCAGAGACAGGGTGAGTAGTCAGAAACAGGGTGGATAGTCAGATCACAGGGTGGGTAGTCAGATCACAGGGTGGGTAGTCAGATCACAGGGTGGGTAGTCAGATCACAGGGTGAGTAGTCAGAAACAGGGTGGGTAGTCAGAAACAGGGTTGGGTAGTCAGATCACAGGGTGAGTAGTCAGAAACAGGGTGGGTAGTCAGAAACAGGGTGAGTAGTCAGATCACAGGGTGAGTAGTCAGAAACAGGGTGGGTAGTCAGATCACAGGGTGGGTAGTCAGAAACAGGGTGGGTAGTCAGAAACAGGGTGGGTAGTCAGATCACAGGGTGGGTAGTCAGATCACAGGGTGGGTAGTCAGATCACAGGGTGGGTAGTGAGATCACAGGGTGAGTAGTCAGAAACAGGGTGGGTAGTCAGAAACAGGGTGAGTAGTCAGATCACAGGGTGGGTAGTCAGATCACAGGGTGGGTAGTCAGATCACAGGGTGGGTAGTCAGAAACAGGGTGGGTAGTCAGATCACAGGGTGGGTAGTCAGATCACAGGGTGGGTAGTCAGAAACAGGGTGGGTAGTCAGATCACAGGGTGGGTAGTCAGATCACAGGGTGGGTAGTCAGAAACAGGGTGAGTAGTCAGATCACAGGGTGGGTAGTCAGATCACAGGGTGGGTAGTCAGAAACAGGGTGAGTAGTCAAATCACAGGGTGGGTAGTCAGATCACAGGGTGGGTAGTCAGAAACAGGGTGAGTAGTCAGATCACAGGGTGGGTAGTCAGATCACAGGGTGGGTAGTCAGATCACAGGGTGAGAAGTCAGATCACAGGGTGGGTAGTCAGATCACAGGGTGGGTAGTCAGATCACAGGGTGGGTAGTCAGAAACAGGGTGAGTAGTCAGATCACAGGGTGGGTAGTCAGATCACAGGGTGGGTAGTCAGATCACAGAGTGGGTAGTCAGATCACAGGGTGGGTAGTCAGAAACAGGGTGGGTAGTCAGAAACAGGGTGGGTAGTCAGATCACAGGGTGAGTAGTCAGAAACAGGGTGAGTAGTCAGATCACAGGGTGGGTAGTCAGATCATAGGGTGGGTAGTCAGAAACAGGCTGGGTAGTCAGAAACAGGGTGGGTAGTCAGATCACAGGGTGGGTAGTCAGATCACAGGGTGGGTAGTCAGATCACAGGGTGGGTAGTCAGAGACAGCGTGAGTAGTCAGAAACAGGGTGGATAGTCAGATCACAGGGTGGGTAGTCAGATCACAGGGTGGGTAGTCAGATCACAGGGTGAGTAGTCAGATCACAGGGTGGGTAGTCAGATCACAGGGTGGGTAGTCAGATCACAGGGTGGGTAGTCAGATCACAGAGTGAGTAGTCAGATCACAGGGTGGGTAGTCAGATCACAGGGTGGGTAGTCAGATCACAGGGTGGGTAGTCAGAAACAGGGTGAGTAGTCAGATCACAGGGTGGGTAGTCAGATCACAGGGTGGGTAGTCAGATCACAGGGTGGGTAGTCAGAAACAGGGTGGGTAGTCAGATCACAGGGTGGGTAGTCAGATCACAGGGTGGGTAGTCAGAGACAGGGTGAGTAGTCAGAAACAGGGTGGGTAGTCAGATCACAGGGTGGGTAGTCAGATCACAGGGTGGGTAGTCAGATCACAGGGTGGGTAGTCAGAGACAGGGTGAGTAGTCAGAAACAGGGTGGATAGTCAGATCACAGGGTGGGTAGTCAGATCACAGGGTGGGTAGTCAGATCACAGGGTGGGTAGTCAGATCACAGGGTGAGTAGTCAGAAACAGGGTGGGTAGTCAGAAACAGGGTTGGGTAGTCAGATCACAGGGTGAGTAGTCAGAAACAGGGTGGGTAGTCAGAAACAGGGTGAGTAGTCAGATCACAGGGTGAGTAGTCAGAAACAGGGTGGGTAGTCAGATCACAGGGTGGGTAGTCAGAAACAGGGTGGGTAGTCAGAAACAGGGTGGGTAGTCAGATCACAGGGTGGGTAGTCAGATCACAGGGTGGGTAGTCAGATCACAGGGTGGGTAGTGAGATCACAGGGTGAGTAGTCAGAAACAGGGTGGGTAGTCAGAAACAGGGTGAGTAGTCAGATCACAGGGTGGGTAGTCAGACCACAGGGTGGGTAGTCAGATCACAGGGTGGGTAGTCAGAAACAGGGTGGGTAGTCAGATCACAGGGTGGGTAGTCAGATCACAGGGTGGGTAGTCAGAAACAGGGTGGGTAGTCAGATCACAGGGTGGGTAGTCAGATCACAGGGTGGGTAGTCAGAAACAGGGTGAGTAGTCAGATCACAGGGTGGGTAGTCAGATCACAGGGTGGGTAGTCAGAAACAGGGTGAGTAGTCAAATCACAGGGTGGGTAGTCAGATCACAGGGTGGGTAGTCAGAAACAGGGTGAGTAGTCAGATCACAGGGTGGGTAGTCAGATCACAGGGTGGGTAGTCAGATCACAGGGTGAGAAGTCAGATCACAGGGTGGGTAGTCAGATCACAGGGTGGGTAGTCAGATCACAGGGTGGGTAGTCAGAAACAGGGTGAGTAGTCAGATCACAGGGTGGGTAGTCAGATCACAGGGTGGGTAGTCAGATCACAGAGTGGGTAGTCAGATCACAGGGTGGGTAGTCAGAAACAGGGTGGGTAGTCAGAAACAGGGTGGGTAGTCAGATCACAGGGTGAGTAGTCAGAAACAGGGTGAGTAGTCAGATCACAGGGTGGGTAGTCAGATCATAGGGTGGGTAGTCAGAAACAGGCTGGGTAGTCAGAAACAGGGTGGGTAGTCAGATCACAGGGTGGGTAGTCAGATCACAGGGTGGGTAGTCAGATCACAGGGTGGGTAGTCAGAGACAGGGTGAGTAGTCAGAAACAGGGTGGATAGTCAGATCACAGGGTGGGTAGTCAGATCACAGGGTGGGTAGTCAGATCACAGGGTGAGTAGTCAGAAACAGGGTGGGTAGTCAGAAACAGGGTTGGGTAGTCAGATCACAGGGTGAGTAGTCAGAAACAGGGTGGGTAGTCAGAAACTGGGTGAGTAGTCAGATCACAGGGTGAGTAGTCAGAAACAGGGTGGGTAGTCAGATCACAGGGTGGGTAGTCAGAAACAGGGTGGGTAGTCAGAAACAGGGTGAGTAGTCAGAAACAGGGTGGGTAGTCAGATCACAGGGTGGGTAGTCAGATCACAGGGTGAGTAGTCAGAAACAGGGTGGGTAGTCAGAAACAGGGTGAGTAGTCAGATCACAGGGTGGGTAGTCAGATCACAGGGTGGGTAGTCAGATCACAGGGTGGGTAGTCAGAAACAGGGTGGGTAGTCAGATCAAAGGGTGGGTAGTCAGATCACAGGGTGGGTAGTCAGAAACAGGGTGGGTAGTCAGATCACAGGGTGGGTAGTCAGATCACAGGGTGGGTAGTCAGAAACAGGGTGAGTAGTCAGATCACAGGGTGGGTAGTCAGATCACAGAGTGGGTAGTCAGAAACAGGGTGAGTAGTCAAATCACAGGGTGGGTAGTCAGATCACAGGGTGGGTAGTCAGAAACAGGGTGAGTAGTCAGATCACAGGGTGGGTAGTCAGATCACAGGGTGGGTAGTCAGATCACAGGGTGAGTAGTCAGATCACAGGGTGGGTAGTCAGAAACAGGGTGGGTAGTCAGATTACAGGGTGAGTAGTCAGAAACAGGGTGGGTAGTCAGATCACAGGGTGGGTAGTCAGAAACAGGGTGAGTAGTCAGATCACAGGGTGGGTAGTCAGATCACAGGGTGGGTAGTCAGATCACAGAGTGGGTAGTCAGATCACAGGGTGGGTAGTCAGAAACAGGCTGGGTAGTCAGAAACAGGGTGGGTAGTCAGATCACAGGGTGAATAGTCAGAAACAGGGTGAGTAGTCAGATCACAGGGTGGGTAGTCAGAAACAGGCTGGGTAGTCAGAAACAGGGTGGGTAGTCAGATCACAGGGTGGGTAGTCAGAAACAGGGTGGGTAGTCAGAAACAGGGTGGGTAGTCAGATCACAGGGTGGGTAGTCAGAAACAGGGTGGGTAGTCAGATCACAGGGTGAGCAGTCAGAAACAGAGTGGGTCGTCAGATCACAGGGTGAGTAGTCAGAAACAGGGTGGGTAGTCAGATCACAGGGTGAGTAGTCAGAAACAGGGTGGGTAGTCAGATCACAGGGTGGGTAGTCAGAAACAGGGTGGGTAGTCAGATCACAGGGTGGGTAGTCAGATCACAGGGTGGGTAGTCAGATCACAGGGTGAGTAGTCAGATCACAGGGTGAGTAGTCAGAAACAGGGTGGGTAGTCAGATCACAGGGTGAGTAGTCAGAAACAGGGTGGGTAGTCAGAAACAGGGTGGGTAGTCAGATCACACGGTGAGTAGTCAGATCACAGGGTGAGTAGTCAGAAACAGGGTGGGTAGTCAGATCACAGGGTGAGTAGTCAGAAACAGGGTGGGTAGTCAGAAACAGGGTGGGTAGTCAGATCACAGGGTGAGTAGTCAGATCACAGGGTGGGTAGTCAGAAACAGGGTGGGTAGTCAGATCACAGGGTGGGTAGTCAGATCACAGGGTGGGTAGTCAGATCATAGGGTGGGTAGTCAGAAACAGGCTGGGTAGTCAGAAACAGGGTGGGTAGTCAGATCACAGGGTGGGTAGTCAGATCACAGGGTGGGTAGTCAGATCACAGGGTGAGTTGTCAGAAACAGGGTGGGTAGTCAGATCACAGGGTGGGTAGTCAGATCACAGGGTGGGTAGTCAGATCACAGGGTGGGTAGTCAGATCACAGGGTGAGTAGTCAGAAACAGGGTGGGTAGTCAGAAACAGGGTGGGTAGTCAGAAACAGGGTGAGTAGTCAGATCACAGGGTGGGTAGTCAGATCACAGGGTGGGTAGTCAGATCACAGAGTGAGTAGTCAGAAACAGGGTGGGTAGTCAGATCACAGGGTGGGTAGTCAGATCACAGGGTGGGTAGTCAGATCACAGGGTGGGTAGTCAGATCACAGGGTGGGTAGTCAGATCACAGGGTGAGTAGTCAGAAACAGGGTGGGTAGTCAGAAACAGGGTGAGTAGTCAGATCACAGGGTGGGTAGTCAGATCACAGGGTGGGTAGTCAGATCACAGGGTGGGTAGTCAGAAACAGGGTGGGTAGTCAGATCACAGGGTGGGTAGTCAGAAACAGGGTGGGTAGTCAGAAACAGGGTGGGTAGTCAGATCACAGGGTGGGTAGTCAGATCACAGGGTGGGTAGTCAGAAACAGGGTGGGTAGTCAGATCACAGGGTGGGTAGTCAGATCACAGGGTGGGTAGTCAGATCACAGGGTGGGTAGTCAGAAACAGGGTGGGTAGTCAGATCACAGGGTGGGTAGTCAGATCACAGGGTGGATAGTCAGATCACAGGGTGAGTAGTCAGATCACAGGGTGGGTAGTCAGATCACAGGGTGGGTAGTCAGATCACAGGGTGGGTAGTCAGAAACAGGGTGGGTAGTCAGATCACAGGGTGAGTAGTCAGATCACAGGGTGGGTAGTCAGAAACAGGGTGGGTAGTCAGAAACAGGGTGGGTAGTCAGATCACAGGGTGAGTAGTCAGAAACAGGGTGGGTAGTCAGATCACAGGGTGGGTAGTCAGATCACAGGGTGGGTAGTCAGAAACAGGGTGGGTAGTCAGATCACAGGGTGGTTAGTCAGAAACAGGGTGGGTAGTCAGATCACAGGGTGTGTAGTCAGATCACAGGGTGGGTAGTCAGATCACAGGGTGGGTAGTCAGAAACAGGGTGGGTAGTCAGATCACAGGGTGAGTAGTCAGAAACAGGGTGGGTAGTCAGATCACAGGGTGGGTAGTCAGATCACAGGGTGGGTAGTCAGATCACAGAGTGGGTAGTCAGAGACAGGGTGGGTAGTCAGAGACAGGGTGGGTAGTCAGATCACAGGGTGGGTAGTCAGAAACAGGGTGGGTAGTCAGATCACAGGGTGAGTAGTCAGAAACAGGGTGGGTAGTCAGATCACTGGGTGGGTAGTCAGATCACAGGGTGGGTAGTCAGAGACAGGGTGGGTAGTCAGAAACAGGGTGGGTAGTCAGAAATAGGGTGGGTAGTCAGAAACAGGGTGGGTAGTCAGATCACAGGGTGGGTAGTCAGATCATAGGGTGGGTAGTCAGAAACAGTGTGGGTAGTCAGATCACAGGGTTGGTAGTCAGATCACAGGGTGGGTAGTCAGATCACAGGGTGGGTAGTCAGATCATAGGGTGGGTAGTCAGAAACAGTGTGGGTAGTCAGACCACAGGGTGAGTAGTCAGATCACAGGGAGGGTAGTCAGATCACTGGGTGGGTAGTCAGATCACAGGGTGGGTAGTCAGATCACAGGGTGGGTAGTCAGATCACAGGGTTGGTAGTCAGATCACTGGGTGGGTAGTCAGATCACAGGGTGGGTAGTCAGAAACAGGGTGAGTAGTCAGATCACAGGGTGGGTAGTCAGATCACAGGGTGGGTAGTCAGAAACAGGGTGGGTAGTCAGAGACAGGGTGGGTAGTCAGAAACAGGGTGAGTAGTCAGATCACAGGGTGGGTAGTCAGATCACAGGGTGGGTAGTCAGATCACAGGGTGGGTAGTCAGAAACAGGGTGGGTAGTCAGAGACAGGGTGGGTAGTCAGAGACAGGGTGGATAGTCAGAAACAGGGTGAGTAGTCAGATCACAGGGTGGGTAGTCAGATCACAGGGTGGGTAGTCAGATCACAGGGTGAGTAGTCAGATCACAGGGTGGGTAGTCAGAAACGGGGGGGGGGGGCGTTCGCAGGGCTGAAATGGATCGCACCAGAGGGCACAGTTTTAAGGAGCTGGGAAGTAGGTACAGAGAAGATGTCAGGGGTAATATCTTTCCTCAGAGATTGGTGAGTGCATGGAATGGGCTGCGGGATATGATAGGGACTTTGAAGGGTCTATGGGTAGGTACATGAGCTTAGGAAAATAGAGGGCTATGGATAACCCTGGGCAATTTATAAAGGAAGTACATGTTTGTCACAGCATTGCGGGCCGATGGGCTCGTACTGTGCTGTAGGTTTTCTATGTTCCTTGTACACCACTCGCTGTGAGATGTGGGGACGATGTCTGAGGCTTCCGGATAGTAAACACAAAGTACACTCCAATCAACACGTACAACAAGCTGGTGGAACTCAGCAGGTCGGGCAGCATCCGTGGTAACGAGCAGTCAACACTTCGGGCCGAGTCCGTTCGTCAGGACTGAAGAAGGAGGAGGCAGGGGCCCTAAAAATAAGGTGGTAAGGAGAAGGCTGGGAGGTACCCGGTGAAAAACCAATCAGAGGAAAGATTAGGGTGTGGGGGAGGGGAAACAGGGAGGGGATAGGCAGGAAAGGTGAAGAAGGAATGTAAGGGGAAAGCACTGTGGGTAGCAGAACAAGGCAGAATCATGAGTGAGGTGATAGGGAGCTGGAAGAGGAGGCAGAGTGAAAGTGGGAAGAGGGAAGAGAGAGGGAGGGAATTACCGGAAGCTGGGGAATTCGATGTTCAGACCAAGGGGCTGGAGACAACACAGACGGTAGATGAGGTGTTTCTGCTCCAGCCTGAGTTTGGCCTCATCATGGCGGTAGCGGAGGCCATGTATGGACATATCCGAATGGGAATGTGAAGCAGAGTCGAAGTGGGTGGCACCCGGGAGATCCTGTCTGTTGGGGGCGGGCAGGTTTCCGGGGTCGGTGAGTAGCAGATTCAGCTGTGTGACCCTGTGAGGTTGGGTCCAAGTACAATGCACCCGGGAATGAAGCTGCTCTGGGTTTTGAGGTGTTGAGCCAGTATTTATTTTTTAAGCTCAGATGTTTGTTTCTGGAGTTCCTTTGGAAGCAATGACTGACAATCTGAGGAGAGGATGAGTTCCCAGTTCATCCCTCACAGGGAGAGGCTGTGAGTAAATGGGTTGTTCCGTGTTTACAACAGTAGAAATAGACCCGTGAGTTTGGTGTTCAAATTGTGATTGGAAATTCTGCCCCTTCCCCACTGTCCCCTTTCTCTCAGTCGGTGGAAAACACGGAGAACCTCAAAATGGGGGGAATCTACACCAAAAATGGGAAATAGTTGAAGCCATTCTGACGTACGGTTGTGAAACCAAATCACTAACTCAGTTCCTCTTGAAATGGACCTGTGTACAGGCGCATGTTTTGTGACTCTTAGGGAACCAGTACAGAAACCTTAGTTTCGCCCTGTAAATAATCCTGGTGCCACATTCCCGGTTGTTACTGAAAATGTGTTCATTACAGCTGTTGCTCACAAGGGTGATCGCACGAACGAGAGGGTTTATATCTGACAAGCATGTGATGACCATGGGCCTCTACTCCCTGGCGTTCAGAGGTGTAGAGGGGGATGGGATCTTATTTAAACCCACAGAATGCTGAACAGTGGACATGGAGGAGATGCTTCCATCAGACGGAGAGTTTGGCGTCTGAGAGCACAGCCTGCGAACAAGCGAGTTTCCCTTTAAAACTGAGATGAGAGAAACTTTGTTAAAACCAGCCTTGACAACTTTAGATTCTTCATCTCAAAATGGCTGCAGTGCTAGTATTTGTCATACTGAAACTCACAGCATATGAAGAGTCGGTTATTTCCCTTTGCGGTTATTCTTGGTGTGCCACTTCCTCCGTTTCCAGGGTAACAGCACACCAGAGCTGCAAGAAGTGCTGAACACATTTAACGGCCTGTGGTCACCGCAGAGGGAGGGTAGCAGAGTGATATTGGGAGGAAGGGATGCCGTGAGCATTGTCTGTATGGAATGTATTACACCAGGCTCGGAATAAACTCGGAACCAACAAACCGGTGGGATGGGGTGACTTTTACACAACTTGGGCTGTTGCTGACATTTTGCAATCAGTTACAAACCGCGCATTAAAATTAAGAGGAAAACAATCTACAGTTGCAGGGAATTTAAAATAAGGAGGGGAAAATACGGGAAACGCTCCGCAGATCGCCTGATTCCGCATTCCACCCTCTGGGTGAAGCAGTCTCCTCTCAGATTCCCCTTAGACAGTTCAATTTTCACCCTAAACCCATGACCTCACCCAGCCTAAGGGACGAACGCCAACACGCCTTCTCGCTGTTTATACCATCATAGTTTGTATCCCTCTAGCAGGGGTCCCCAACTGGGCGCCACGGACACCACCGATAATGGTAGGGCTACATGGTATTAAAAAAAAAGTTTGGGAACCCTGCTCGCATCTCCCGTCATTCTGCTGTGCTTCAGGAAATCAATTTCTAACCCGTACAGCCTCCCCCTCTAACGCAGTTTTCCTGAAATACCAGCAACATGGTTGCGATGAAAAAGAATTTCGGGATGTATATTGTCGGCATTTCTCTGACATTAAATGGACCATTGAAACCTCTGTCTGCCAGGGCTCCTGCGGTCCCTACGCTAGCCTGCCGCAAGGTCCGAGGACACCTTGTCAGGCACTGGGTATTTGTCTACCCTCATTCATGTCAACACAGCAAGCACCTGTTGTGCAATCTGTATGCAGTCCACGGCTTGACTGACCGGTAAATACAGGCACAGAGAAGTCATTAAAGATCTCCCCATCTCTTTCTGCTCCATGGGTAGATGAGAACGCTGATCCTCAGGAGGAATGCTGTGACAGTTATTGGGGCGGTGAGAAAACGACAAGTTTTCTCAATGGATCATCCTGCCACCAAACTGTCTGTTATCCATGGAGATGTGCACAATGCAGTTGTTGTTTACAAAGTTCATGAGTGATTCTGGAATGAAAGGGTTGGTGTAGGAGGGGCTTTTAGTGCCTCCGGGCCTGTGCTCTCTGGAAAGGCGGTGACTCTGGGAACAGCAACCTCAATGCAATCCTGCGGTCTGGGTAGATTGGATGGGGACAAGATGCGTCCAACAGAAGGAGAGTCTAGGATCTGAGGTCACCATCTGAACCCATTCAATTGTATCTGAGGACCTCCCCTTCCATCATTCTGTCGATAGCAGGATCCGAAATGCACCTGCATCAATGCCGGGGGTTGATTGTAGTTATAAGTTACTTGCAGACACAAGAATACGACAGAAGTTTTAGCCACTTGACTGAAAAAAGAGTTAAACGTCATGATTATCACCACAATGTATTGCGTGATGCCTTTTGTAAATATCCCATTGTGGACATTTAGAGCCGACAGTCCACATCCAGCAACCTGTTTTGATTTTGTAACAGATTCTGCGCTACTGGAAGTTCAGAGTTGGAACGACCAGCAGATGTACTGGCGGCGCCCTTGGGACGGGGTGAAAACAGCCACAGAAACGTCAGCTTCTCCATTGCAAAATGGCCGAGAGAGTATTCATCTCTGTCAGAATGAAAGCCAGAGCATGTGAGGTTGAGTTCCTTATTTTATATTTTCAGTTAGTTCTGCTGAGCCGCTTCCTCCATCACCCAGCAGAGCTGGTGACCCATAGCCCGGTTCCCTGACCACTGAAAGCATCATCAGGTTCCAGTTCTGTTTGGGATGAGGGAGTGTTAACTTTAGAACTGGGATTAGACCAGACACCGCAGCACCTTACCGACAAGAAAGAGTCCTGGGAGTGTTGGTGCTTGGGCTATAATCCTGGAATGGGGCTCCAGGGTAATGGAACTGGCAGTGTTAGTGTTTGGCTTTGGCCGAGCTTTATGCTTCTACAGATGAGGCTGACTGTTCCTCATTCTGCAGTAAAACAGGTTTCCGGTCGGGTGGTTGGATAGAGGTTGTAGGACATGAGCTGTAACGAGAGCTTGAGCAGACCCTGTACTGTAGGGGAATTAATTTAAATTGAGTGTTCTACGCAAGTCCATTCCCCGGGCAACGTGGATCATTTCAATGTAACACTTGGGTTGTTTCTCTGGAGTGGTGCAGGCTGAGGTTTTCCCAATGAATTATCCTGCCACCAAATTGTCTGTTATACAGGGAAATGTGCACATTCGAGTTGTTGTTTACAAAGTTCACAAGTGTGATTCGGGAATGAAGCGTTTGATGTAGGAGAGGAATTTGGTGTCTCTGGGCCTGTTCTCAATGGAAGAGTGGTGACTCTGGGAACAGGAACCTCGATGAAATGCTGAGGTCTGGTTAGATCGGATGGGGACAAAATGTTATGGGGACCGTGGCGGGTCTCATCTGCAAGAACGACCAGTCAGCTTCCAGAGAGGAGGTGCAGCGGCTAGCGGACTGATACAGAGCCAACAAGCTGTCTCTGAATGTGAACAAAACAAAAGAGATGGTTGTTGACTTCAGGAGGGCACAGAGCGACCACTCCCCACTGAACATCGACGGCTCCTCGGTAGAGATCGTTAAGAGCACCAAATTTCTTGATGTTCACCTGGCGGAGAATCTCACCTGGTCCCTCAACACCAACTCCATAGCAAAGAAAGCCCAGCAGCGTCTCTACTTTCTGCGAAGGCTGAAAATAGTCCATCGCTGACACCCCCCCCCCCCCCCATCCTCACCACATTCTACAGAGGATGTATCGAGACTATCCTGAGAAGCTGCATCACTGCCCGGTTCGGAAATTGCTTCGTCTCGGATCGTAAGAACCTGCGGCGGGTAGTGAGGTCAGCTGAACAGGGTCTCTCTTCCCACCATTACAGACATCTAAACCACACGCTGCATCCGCAAATCTAACAACATTGTGAAGGACCCCACGCACCCCTTATACAAACTCTTCTCCCTCCTGCCGTCTGGAAAAAGGTACCAAAGCATTCGGGCTCTCACGACCAGACTGTGTAACAGTTTCTTCCCCCAGGCAATCAGACTCCTCAATACCCAGAGTCTAGTCTGACGCCAACCTACACACACACACACACACACACACACACACACACACACACACACACACACACACACACACACACCAATCCACTGCGTTTGCAATTGCTGATTGTTTTTCAATTCCTGCTAAAACATGGCTTACATTTGCATTTACATCATTTCTTTCTTTCTTTCTTTCTTTCTTTTTCAATCTTTTTATTAAATTTCATATATAAAAAAACATAACATAGTATTGTATTAAATAGGTTATGAGTACATTAGACTTAGAATTAAATTAGTAACAAGATAACTATCTTATTAAGCTATCAGTAAAAAAAAGATCATACAATAATCAATCTAACCTATATTGATTATACATGAAAAAGATTTAAAATAATCATCAAAAGAAAAAAATATATATAAAATACAAGAAAAAAAATGTATATTAAAAAAATAAATAAATAAATAAACCTAAACTAACATGGACAATAATAACAGTTTATAAGTATATGATAGTGTCAGAAACTCCGGAACTCCATACCAGAACAAGAATAATAAGAGTAAAGGTCTGGAAGAGGCCAAATTAATTCATATGAAAGAGTCGAATGAACGGTCCCCAAGTTTCTTCAAATTTAATTGGTGAATCGAAAATAGTACTTCTAATTTTTTCTAAACTCAGACAAGAAATAGTTTGAGAAAATCACTGAAATGTGGTAGGAGGATTTACTTCTTTCCAATTTTGTAATATAGACCTTCTGGCCATTAATGTTACAAAGGCAATCATTCGTCTAATTGAAGGGGAAAGTCGACTATCATCCTCATTTGGTATACCAAAAATTGCAGTGATAAAATGAGGTTGTAAATCAATATTCCAAATTGAGGAAATGGTAGCAAATATGTCCTTCCAATAGTTATATAAGGTGGGACATGACCAAAACATGTGGGTCAATGAAGCCACATCTGAATGACATCTGTCACATTGAGGATTAACATGAGAATAAAAACAGGAATATGATGGAATTTTTAACCACTTAATTGAACAAAGAATGAAATTTCATAGTTATCACCACAATGTTTTGTGTGATGCCTTTTATAAATATCCTATAGTGGACATGAAATAGAGCAGACAGGCCGCATTCAGGAATCTGTTATTATTTTGGGACAGATTCTGCGCTACTGGAAGTTCAGAGATGGAGCGACCAGCAGATTTACAGAATGCACCTCGAGACAGGATTAAAACAGCCACTGGAATTTTAGCTTCGCCATTACAAAATGGCTGAGAGCTCAGTATTCATCTTTGTCATAATGAAACCCAAAAGCATGTGAGGTTGAGTTCCTTATTTCATATTTTCAGTTAGTTCTGCTGAGCCGCTTCTCCATCAGCAAAGTAACAGCCCACCAGAGCTGCAAAGAGCGTTCAACATTTTTATCGCTCATGACGAATGGTCTCGGCTCAAAACGTTGACTGCTCATTTCGATGGATGTTGCCCGACCTGCTGAGTTCCTCCAGCTTGTTGTACATGTTGATCTGTTTCACGTTCTGTTTGGGATGATGGGGGGGGGGTGTTAATTTTAGAACTGGGAATAGCC